>NC_079514.1:18009138-18284172 GCF_000801105.2 Raphanus sativus | reverse complement strand
TAGAAGGTGATATCTTGTGTTTTTAATAGATTTTATCATTCATTTATCATGCATTTTGATCATCTAGGATAGCATTTAGACTTGTTTAGTTTGCATTGCATTGCATTTGTTCTTATCAGGTGATGGAGATGCCAAATGGTGACTTTGGAGCAATTGGAGGTGGATTGGAGGCAAGATTGGTGTTTTTCGAGTTCATGGTGTGATGACCAAGTGTCCCAGCGGCTTCATGTGACAGGCAGCGGCATTTTGACCTTGCAGGAAGCCGATGCACATCACCCAGCGGCCTAGCGTCACCCAGCGGCCTGGCGTCCTGACGAGAAGCCGGTGCAGAAGTTCTGCTGAAAATTCTAAGTGTTGTGGAGCGGCTTTTGGTGCAGCGGCTTCACCAGACCGCTGGAGAAAATCGACCCTCCCTGCCCGACTTCGAGATGTTGCAGCGGCTTGGTGAACGTGACGAGAAGCCGGTGTGCATATCCCAGCGGGTTCTGCACTCCTCAACGGCTTTTTGTCAGCGCCAAAAGGCAGTTGCGACCATTTTTCATAGTTAGCATTTGAGAGTTTATCAGACTTGTTTTTACTCTTTTATCCTTATGTTTCTAGCTACTATAAATACTTTGTAGACCTAATCTTTGTAATCATCTCATTTTCTCTCTAGACTTTGCCTCATTTTGTAAAAGCTTGAACCTTTTTGATTATCTAAGGAATTTCTTCATCTTATATCTTGTTTCTCTTAATCATTAACATGATTAGCCTTGAATCCCATATGGATTTGAGGTTTATCATAGAAGATTAGAGAGTAGACACATTTTGGATTCATGGGTTAGGGTGATTAAGGGTGATTAGTGAAGATCTAGGGTGTTTAATGTTAGATCTACTTCTTTCTTTGCTTGTTGAGGGTTTTTAATGCTATTTTAGTCTTGATCATACTAATAGATCCTTAGACATTTCCTGCCCGAAAGGTGTATGATGAAATGTCTGAACCAACTCTTCAATGCTTTTAGTCTACTTTGCCAAGAGATTTGTTGTTAAAGAGGCTAAGATTGCTATTAGACTTGTCCATAATGATTGCTTTATTAATATTCAACCGAAGAGATTTGATGCTTGAATTACTAAAGCAAATGAGCATTCATCTTGAGAAAGAGCTTGTTTAGTGTTGTGTCTAGGCATAAGGAAAGTGTTGATTTGATAGTTTGCCACTCTAGCTTGGATCTTAGTCACCCAAAATCAAGTCCCTAGTCCCATGAGTCCACCTTAGCATTTGATTGAGTTCTTGCACTAGTTTCTAGATTGGATTTGAGATCGCCTTGTTCATATTAGTAGGTTCTAGCTTGTTACCATCATCATCTTCTCGTTTGCTTAGATTAAGAGAGTTTGTGTATTCTTGGTGCTATAGATCACTAGTTCTCTGTGGTTCGACAACCTTTTTATACTATCATTTGACTTGGGAGCCTTGAAAACTTCCAATATCAAATTGGCGCCGTTGCCGGGGAACTAGTAGATTTATCATTAGGATTTCAATCTTTCTTGAGACTAAGCTTTATTTTCTTGCTTTGTTTTGCTTTTGTACATTTACTAACCTTTTCTTCTAGCTTTTGTTATTTGTAGAGATGGCTTCAAGTTACCATGGGGAGCCACAAGAAGAGGAAGACACATTTGAATATCACATTCAAGATGACTTTGATGCAAGTATACTCACACCAGCACAACTTGTGATGTTATATGAGCTTCAGAAGGAGTACCCAGGTTCGGCAAAGACATCCCTAGCACGAAGGATCCGGTTGGAGCTTATTAAGGATCGAGCAGAGCTTGAAGGAAGGGAGGTTACAAAGTATGAGTTTAATGTTGCCTATGACCTTAAAGAGGTAATGGATTGGGCTCCACCACTCCAGCTGGAAGGTATAGAAATTTCCATTTTAGAACTTCAATTTGAGAAAATATGCTCGCCTTGTGGTGAAAACATTGCCCATGATCATGATTCTCTTGTGCTCATCAATGAATGTCTTGATCTGATATGTGAAACTAGGAAGCTAGATGAGTTGAGAATAGAAAAGCTTGCTAGAGATCATATTGAAGTTTGTTTTGACAAGAGCTATCTATGTGCTTCATTTGATCTCGAATCTGAGTTTTTGATTCTTAATGAACCTAGACCTCTTCTTTCTCTTGCTGATACAGGGGATGAACTTGATGTGGATAAGCTCTTGCTTGAGATAGAAAACCCCCTTGTCAAAAATAATCATGAGAATGTGAACATTGTGTTTTATTCAGTTGATGGAGATAGAGTTGACTACTTTGTTAAAACCTCGTTTGAACCAGTAGTTGACTTTATCTTTCCACCAAATGCATTTGATTCTCAAGCCTATTTAAACATCAAAGAGCATCTCATATTTCATGATTCATCTATAGTGAAGCTCTTTGATGAAAAATCTGTCTATTTTCTATGGACAGTAGTGTGCTCCTTTGCGCACTTGGTTTCTTGTTCTTGTAGGAGAAGGACCAAAGGTGCATTGGCTCAGCCTTTTGATACCTATGATTAGCATGCACACAAAGTCAAGCTAGAGACTTAAAACAAGCTCACTTGGGAGGAAGTCCCATGTTTATCCATTGTATATATATTTTTTTTATCTTTCTTTCTTTTAAGTTGTTTAATAAGTATGGTTGAGATTTTCAGGTTGGGTGTATCTCTAGATAAGAGAAGTCTTCATTTCCACTTCAGCCTATGTTTACCGGTGCAACAAACAAGAGGCCAAGGGTCCTCTACCACCCAATTCAGACAATAAACTCCAAGTATGTGCCACTCTACCCTTGTAAATAATTAGTTATCATGTTTATTTCCTTCCCTTAGATCTCTTCTTTGAGCTTACTCTCACACAAGGGACTGTGTGAAGTAAGTTTGGGGGAGAGTCTACTATCTCACATTGTTTTTTGTTTTGTTTTCTTGTCATGAGTCTCATGCATTGCATTGCATACTTATTTGCATAAAAAAAAAAAAAAATTCTAGAAGCATTTATATTGCATTCATGCATTGGGAGAAACCTTGTAAAGAGCACATGTCTAGAACTCAATTTGACACCTTAGTTAAACATATCAAATAGCTTGAGCATCTCTTAAAAGAGCTTGTAAGTTTCGAGCCTTGAACTCTCTTCTTGAAACATGTTGCTTGCTTGATATTGGCATTGCTCTTGAAAGCCAACTCCAATTTGAACTTGAACTTAATGAACTTAATCTCTCTTGCATATGGGCACTTGCATACTTGATCATGGATCTCATACGCATTTGGGTTATCTTATTCCATTCATTATCCTTTGTTAACCCAAATGGAACTCTCATACCCCTAAACCCTTAGCCATTCTTTGAGACCAACATTGATTTGCTTGAGTGAGGCCTTCTTTTTGATAGCTTGTCATGTGCAAAATCTTGAGAGTATTGGGAGCGACATAGATTTGTTCTCATCTCTTGCTAGCATAGGATCCTCATTTGAGTTAGCATCTAGGATGGTTAGTGGGTTTGTTTATTCTAAAGTTTGTTATCTTGGGTTTGGGAGAAAAGAAAGATGAGAAAGATGATCAAAAAGTTGAGAAAAGAAGCCACTAAGGATCAAAAATAAGAAATCTCTAGATTTAGTCTATTTGAACCTTCCCCCAATATAAAAAAAAAAAAAAATAAATACAAAATGATGAATCAATAAGATGGTGGGAAGGTAGATAGAGCTAAGAGTTGTGGAAAGTTAATAAAAGATCCTTAGATGGTTTTGTTAAAGAGTTCATGAGGTGAGTGTGATAAAGTGGGTTACTTTGGGTATTGGGATGAATGTGAATAGGGGTGAAGCTTGTTATATCACTTAGGAAAGGGTAGAATGATGAGAATGGATCTATGTATGCATAAATTGCTCCTGGTCTTAGATAAATTTTGCATAATGATCAAGCTCCTTGTTCTTGAGTGATTGCCACTTTGAAATGATTTATTTGAGCCATTGTTTTCATTCACATTTGACCACTTTGTTCACCAAGCCAAATGATTAGGATCATGTGCCCATTTGCAAGTATTCACCTTATGTGTTTGTATAAATGAATGTGAGAGTTGGTCTAAAGAGCTTGTTGATGGATAAGCATTGCAACTTGTGTAGAAGTATAGGAGTATGGATAGGTCTTGAGAAGCTAGAGTGTAATAAAAATTCTTGCTCATGCTATTTGCTATATTTTCCTTAGGATGTCAAGTTGAAGGCTAGAAAGTGTTTCTTTTGGTTATAAGCTCTCATTTTCAAACCTCTTCTCCAAATAAGTTCTTGAAAGTTTACTTGTGGACAAGTAAAGGACAAGTTTGGGGGAGTTGATATCTTGTGTTTTTAATAGATTTTATCATTCATTTATCATGCATTTTGATCATCTAGGATAGCATTTAGACTTGTTTAGTTTGCATTGCATTGCATTTGTTCTTATCAGGTGATGGAGATGCCAAATGGTGACTTTGGAGCAATTGGAGGTGGATTGGAGGCAAGATTGGTGTTTTTCGAGTTCATGGTGTGATGACCAAGTGTCCCAGCGGCTTCATGTGACAGGCAGCGGCATTTTGACCTTGCAGGAAGCCGATGCACATCACCCAGCGGCCTAGCGTCACCCAGCGGCCTGGCGTCCTGACGAGAAGCCGGTGCAGAAGTTCTGCTGAAAATTCTAAGTGTTGGAGCGGCTTTTGGTGCAGCGGCTTCACCAGACCGCTGGAGAAAATCGACCCTCCCTGCCCGACTTCGAGATGTTGCAGCGGCTTGGTGAACGTGACGAGAAGCCGGTGTGCATATCCCAGCGGGTTTCTGCACTCCTCAACGGCTTTTTGTCAGCGCCAAAAGGCAGTTGCGACCATTTTCATAGTTAGCATTTGAGAGTTTATCAGACTTGTTTTTACTCTTTTATCCTTATGTTTCTAGCTACTATAAATACTTTGTAGACCTAATCTTTGTAATCATCTCATTTTCTCTCTAGACTTTGCCTCATTTTGTAAAAGCTTGAACCTTTTGATTATCTAAGGAATTTCTTCATCTTATATCTTGTTTCTCTTAATCATTAACATGATTAGCCTTGAATCCCATATGGATTTGAGGTTTATCATAGAGATTAGAGAGTAGACACATTTTGGATTCATGGGTTAGGGTGATTAAGGGTGATTAGTGAAGATCTAGGGTGTTTAATGTTAGATCTACTTCTTTCTTTGCTTGTTGAGGGTTTTTAATGCTATTTTAGTCTTGATCATACTAAAATAGATCCTTAGACATTTCCTGCCCGAAAGGTGTATGATGAAATGTCTGAACCAACTCTTCAATGCTTTTAGTCTACTTTGCCAAAGAGATTTGTTGTTAAAGAGGCTAAGATTGCTATTAGACTTGTCCATAATGATTGCTTTATTAATATTCAACCGAAGAGATTTGATGCTTGAATTACTAAAGCAAATGAGCATTCATCTTGAGAAAGAGCTTGTTTAGTGTTGTGTCTAGGCATAAGGAAAGTGTTGATTTGATAGTTTGCCACTCTAGCTTGGATCTTAGTCACCCAAAATCAAGTCCCTAGTCCCATGAGTCCACCTTAGCATTTGATTGAGTTCTTGCACTAGTTTCTAGATTGGATTTGAGATCGCCTTGTTCATATTAGTAGGTTCTAGCTTGTTACCATCATCCATCTTCTCGTTTGCTTAGATTAAGAGAGTTTGTGTATTCTTGGTGCTATAGATCACTAGTTCTCTGTGGTTCGACAACCTTTTATACTATCATTTGACTTGGGAGCCTTGAAAACTTCCAATATCAGAAGGCACTTTCTACCTTTAGTAGAACGTATTTTCAAATTTTTATTTATGAACTTTTTGAAAAAAAATAAAAATACCAGCATGTGTATATAGGTGTTTTATCAATTGTTTATATTTTTAATATTTTTTTGTTTCACAAAAGTATTTATTTCATTAATTTTCAGAAATACAAAGGATAAAAAGGAGAAAATTTAGACAAAAAATGATTTATACCAAGGAGAAGGGTGTCATTGACACTTCTTTTTAATAATATTTTAAAATTTTGGTACTTCTAAAGCGCTAAGTTAACAGAGAAATTCTATAATAATACCCCAACTAAATTTTGTTTACCTTTTTAATATCCAAATTATTTTTTTCTAACCAATTTAATACTATCTAACTGTTTCACTCATTTTAATACATTTACTTTTAAAATGTACTCATTTTAATACCCAGACTATATTTATCTTAAAATATCTAAAATTCAAAAAACAGTCTTTAAATTATAATTTTATTTTAGGTTTTAGAAATAAAAGTAATTAAATTTTGTAAAATCTTTAAAAATTATAATATTAATTTTAGTTTTAATTTCAAATTTAGTTTGTTTTCTTAAGTTTAAAAGTAGTTTATTTATTTTATTTTAAATTAAGGTTTCTAAATTTTAGAATTTTATTCAAAATTTAGTTAATTTTATTCTTAAAATCATTATAAATTTAAATTTTAAGATTCTTTTTTGAATTTTAGAGATTTTTAAATGTAGTTTGAAACTTAAAAATATTTTAGATTAAAGTAAATATAGTTGGTGTATTTTATACAGATTTTAGAAAATCTCTCTGTGATCTATGTGCGTTAGAACTCTATAAAAATCTTTGACTTGTATGTCTTTCAGGATCTTGAGTTCCTTTCTACAGAGATTGAGGTAGTAAAACCTAAAGTGAGAGAGCGATTTTTCATGTTGTCTTCCAAAGAGGAAGATGCAGTGAAGAAGAATATACTCTTAATTCATCTTCTGGGCAGTCTTGGTCTCGCTTATCATTTTGAGAGGGAGATCGAAGAGACCCTCAAACACGCTTTTGAGAAGATGGAAGATTTGATTAATGGTGAAAATGATTTGTACACGATCTCCATAATGTTCCGGGCTTTTAGAACATATGGTCACAACATGCCTTCCGGTATGATAATTTAGCATTTTGATTAATATAGATATGTTCGTTAAACTAAAAGTTAAATTATTCTTTTCATGCAGATGTTTTCAATAGATTCAAGGGAAATGATGGTAAGTTCAAAGAGTGTCTAATAGATGATGTCAAGGGTTTGCTAAGCTTATACGAAGCAGTTCACTTCAGGACAACGACAGATCATATATTGGATGAAGCATTAAGCTTCTCACTAGATCACTTAGAACCACTAGCTTCTGGTCACAGAGAAAGCCCACCACATGTTTTAAAGCATGTACAAAATGCTCTTCACATACCTCAGCACCGGAAAACCCAAGTTATTGTTGCAACAGAGTATATTTCATTCTATGAACAAGAAGAGCACCACGATGAAACATTACTCAAGCTAGCAAAGCTCAATTTCAAGTTCTTGCGGCTTCATTATATCCATGAGTTAAAAACAGTCATAATGTGTGTCAATAAGTTATTTGTCTTTTAAGAGCATGCTAGGACTATTGTACCTTGCACATACTTGACATGTTTATATTTATGTAGGTGGTGGAAAGGACTAGACCATGTAAAGAACCTCCCACTCGGCATCAGAGAAAGATCACTGGAGAGCTGGTTCTCGGCATTGATGATGTACTTCGAGCCAAAATTCTCACTAGCAAGAATTATGTCGGCGAAGTTTACCTTAGCTGCCACCTTTCTAGACGATGTTTGTGATAATGGTTCAGTTCCAGAAGTTGAAAGCCTGGTTGATTGTCTTGAAAGGTACCTCAGTTATATATACCTTGGGAAGCTTTATGTTATTTCATGACAGGAAACCAATTCTCCATTTTTATGTGAACAGATGGGATCCTGATTACATGGAAAATTGTCAGAGTCTCATGAAGACGACCTTCAAACTTGTGATGTATGTTTTTAAAGAGTTTGAAGAAATATTGAAGTTACAAGGACGATCCTTTGCATTGGAGAATATGATAGAAGAGGTCAAAAACTATAATTATTCAAAATGACCAAATCAACCTTTGATTGACTGGTAGTGAAGTTTAAATTTCTTTGTAATCAAGCAGTTCAAAATATTCGCAAGATCAGACCTTGAGCTTCTCAAATGGGCACGAACCGGTCATGTTCCTAACTTTGATGAGTACATAGAAACTGGTGGGGCTGCAGGCGGTGTGTATTCAGGCATAGCATGTTATATTATGGGACTTGGAGAGGCCGGTAAGAAGATCGATTTTGAATGGCTAATGTCTCGACCAAATGTTGTCCGACATATAGCCAGGAAAGCACGTCTCATGGATGACATTATGGACTTCGAGGTACAAATACAAAGGTTTAGGTTAGTCAACATTTTGTTTTGTTATTTAACTGGCTGGTGGTATGATCAGGAGGATATGAATAGTGGATACATTGCAAACGCACTCCATTATTACATAAAGCAACATGGAGTCACCAAAGAAGAAGCCATTAGAGAAATCCAGAAGATGATTGGGGATGTCAACAAAATTATAAACGAAGAATGCTTAAAGCCAACAAACGTTTCACGCTCAGTTATGCTAGTCCTTAATTTCGGACGCATGCTGGATGTTATGTGTACATCTGATGATGTCTACAATCACCGCGGAGGAAAACTGAAGGAATACATGATTGCATTGCTTGTTGATCCAATTCATCTTTAAGTAAACTCGAGAGTTTTACACGAATATAAGGTCACAATATGTGGTCCTGTCAAGAAAGTTATTGGACATGTAAAGAAAGCTTTGCCACTCACTGAATCGCTGCCATGCTTTTTCCTAATTGGTGTAATATAAGGAAAAATTATAAACATTTAATTTTCAAAACGTGGGTCCGAAGTGGGTTTTATCCGTCAAGACGTGGGTTCGAAGTCTCTAGGACTCAAATTTTTAATTTTATGATATTCACGAAATGATGCTGTTTTAACGAAAATGTCATTTCAGCTCTCTAGTCACCCGAATAAACGGTTGAATAACCATCGTTATAGTCAATTTATATATATGCACGTTTGTAAGAGTTTGTGTAGATATTTTAAAATTTTATTGAGTTCATGATGGAATTGGCTACTAAAGTTGATGATAGAATATGCACGATCCTAAAAGTTGGGTTTGAAATAGGTCATTTTTCCATTGGCCTCTACGCCTCCATGCGGCATCATAATTAAGAAACTACCACCATTTTAATTTATATTCTATTTTTTCCTCAATTCCTATCTTCCATGCATGTCTCTAGCTTTGTCAGACTGTCTAAAATCTCACTTTATTTTATCGTTCCTTGCAGCGTAGCTCGTTGTTTGATATATTCTATATAACCAATAATATAGCTGTGTTAAAAGATAATGATTCTCCATCTCTCTACACGTATTGAACACTTTTATTTATTATATTCATCATTATCAATACGTGTCTTCATCTCCCTTACATAGAAATGACTAAGCAAAATATGAGACTACTATAAATAGTAGTGTTGTACTTCAGAAAGTAATAATATGAGAGTGTGTTTATTTCAGTCTTCTCTCTCGTTGTTTTGCTACACCAAAAGAAACAAAAAGCTTTATCTCTCTCTTTAGTCACCATCACTTCTTCCATCTCTCTCTCACGTTTCTTATTTACTACTCTCTCTTTTCACCATATAAAATAAACAAAGCTAAGTGGTCCCCATCTATCTTTCACCTCATATTTCACAACACATTATCAGCACGACGAGCTCTCTTATACCAACCGTTCTTAAACCAAGCAAGCGAGGTGATGTTTAAATTTATGTCTTTCAAAATATTTAATTTATTTAAATTTTTTATTTATTATTCTGAAGTGAGAGGCTAGGCCTTCTCCGTTTATTTTCCGGGATGATAGGCGTTGCCTTTCCCGGCTGATCGTTAAGATAGGCTAGGCCTTCACGATCAGAGAAACACGTGGTAGGTTTTACCTCCGTGAATAAAAGGTCAAAAATGGAAGGCTAAGCCTCCTCGGACCTTGATTAAAAGAAAAGGTTAATATGGTCGACTATGTCGCCTCGAACCTTTTGAAAATGATCAAATATGGAAGTCTAAGACTCCTGGATCATATGGTGGGCTGGGCCCCCAATTTTATTTATGCTATTTAAATTTCTGCAATTTAAGTTTACGCAATTTAATTTTTGCATTTATTTTATGCATTTAAATTCCCGTCTATATTTATATTATTATTTTATGAATACAGTAATCATGTCGAATTTGACAAAGCTCGAAATTAATGCCCTGGATATTACCGGAAATAATTATATGACTTGGGCAGTAGGTGCAAAAATGCACCTAAGAGGTAGCGGGCTTTTGGAAACCATCGATAATACTAAAACGGTGTCGGATGAGAAAAAGGCTAAAGCCATGATATTTTTACGACACCACATACATGATGGTTTAAAAGATGAATATATTACGAAAGAGGATCCTGGGGACCTCTGGCAATCTCTTAAAGAGAGGTTTGATCACCAGAAGTATGTGATCTTACCAAAAACCAAACACGAGTGGATCCATCTCCGGTTCCAGGACTACAAAAGTGTAAGTGAGTTTAATTCCGCTATGTTCGGAATTACCTCGAGGATGATGTTATGTGGAGAGAAAATAAGCGATTATGATATGATCGAGAAAACTCTCTCCACGTTCCATCCTGAAAATGTAGTCCTGCAGCAACAGTACCGGGTGAATGGATTTAAGCGTTATTCGGAGTTGATGCAAATCCTCCTTGTAGCGGAGCAAAATAATCAACTCGTGTTGTTAAACCATCAAGCTCGTCCCACTGGATCTGCTCCATTCCCCGAAGTGAATGTTGCATCATCCAGTTATGATAATTGGAGAGGACGAGGACGTGGACGTGGTCGAGGTCGAAATCATGGTCGTGGGAGAGGACGAGGAAGAAGATTCCGTCCGTATGATAAAAGAACTAAAAAGGACTCCCAAGAGAATGAAAGGGGCCGGGATGATAAAAGGCAAACAGAAAAGGTTTGCTACAGATGTGGCATGAAAGGTCATTGGGTACGTACCTGTCGTACGCCAAGACACTTAGCCGATCTGTATAAAGAATCCCAGAAAGGAAAAGAGAAAAGTGGAGGTGAAACGAATTTCATCTCTGATGAACCCGGGCCATCCTTTCATGGTTTAAATGATGATACTCATCTCGACGTATCAGATTTTCTGGTTGAGCCAGAAAACATCGATGTGTGATATAAGATCGATGTGATATAAGTTTACTGTATTATAGTATCATTATCTTTTGTTGTAAGATAGATGTTATGTTTCGTGTTTTTCATGTTTAATAATATATGTTTTATAAATATTTTAAATTCAGAAAGAATGCCAGACTTTGAGACTTTGGATGGAGATATGTGCTTGGCGGATAGTGCGTCAACGCACACAATAATTAAAGATAGAAAATATTTCTCCAGTCTCAAAATAAAAGATTACGCTGGAAGCGTAAGTACAATATCTGGTAATGCAAAGATTATTATGGGCTCTGGTAGAGCGAAATTTTCAATGCCAGGGGGAACGATATTTGAAATAAGTGATGCATTGTATTCCCCCGAGTCTCATAGAAACTTGTTAATTTTTAAGGATATCCGAAAGAATGGATATCATATTGAGACTATGAGTAAAGATGGCATTGAGTTTCTTTGCATTAAGTCCGAGAGGAAACATATATTAGAAGAGTTAAGAATGTTATCCTCTGGACTATATTCTACAAAAATAAACATGACTGAGTCCTATGCCGTGGTAAACATGAAGTTTACTGATACATTTAAAATATGGCATGAGAGGCTAGGACACCCTGGTTCAGTTATGATGAGAAAGATAGTGCAAAACTCGAATGGCCATCCGTTGAAACACGGAGAAGTTTTGCAAACGGGCGAGTTTACATGTAATGCATGTTCTCAAGGAAAGCTTATAACTCGGCCATCACCAGCAAAAGTAGGCAATGAATCACCAATGTTTTTAGAAAGAATACATGGTGATATATGTGGGCCGATTCACCCACCGTGCGGGCCATTTAAGTATTTCATGGTATTGATTGACGCATCTACTAGATGGTCAAGTGTGTGTCTTTTGACAACACGAAATATGGCCTTCGCAAAGTTCATTGCCCAGCTAATAAAGCTGAGAACGCAGTTCTCAGAGTATGCCATTAAGAAAGTAAGGCTTGATAATGCTGGTGAGTTTACATCACAAGCCTTTGATGATTATTGTATGTCAATGGGGATTGATGTGGAACATCCAGTTCCCCATGTGCATACACAAAATGGCATGGCCGAGTCGTTGATAAAACGGTTGCAGTTGATTGCAAGACCGTTAGTCTTGAGAACAAAGCTCCCAATTTCTGTATGGGGTCATGCTATATTGCATGCGGCTGCACTGATTCGGTTGAGACCAAGTGCATATCATAAGTACTCCCCATCACAATTGGCATCTGGGCAAGAGCCAGATGTATCCCATCTCCGTGTCTTTGGGTGTGCGGTCTATGTTCCGATAGCTCCGCCACAAAGAACAAAAATGGCACACAAAGGAGATTGAGAATATATGTGGGTTATACGTCACCAAGTATTATAAGATATCTGGAACCAGTAACTGGTGATATGTTTACGGCAAGATTCGCCGATTGCCATTTTAATGAGGATGAATTTCCAGCATTAGGGGGAGGAATTAGAGAAATTCCTAAAGAAATTACTTGGTGTACACAGTCGTTGTTACACCTTGATCCCCCTACGAATCAAAGAGAGCTGGAAGTTCAGAAAATTGTGCATTTGCATAAATTGGCAAACCAGTTACCAGATGCGTTCACAGATACGAGAAGCGTGACGAAATCATATATACCCGCTGAAAATATTCCATCAAGAGTTGTTGTTTCTGGGGAACAAACTGATGGAAACAAAATAAATGAACCTGGGATTCAGTTAAAGAGGGGGAGACCAGCGGGTTCGAAAGATAAAAATCCCCGAAAGAAAAAGAAATTGGTTGAGAAAAGTGGAAAGGTTCTAGAAGAACATGATATTGAAAAATGTCTGAAAAAAGACATAAGTGAAAAGGTTCAAGAAGAACCAAATAAAGATAAGGATCCAGATGACGAAGAGGGAACAGAAAAGTATGAGATTTCCATCAACTACGCCCTTGATCAAAAGTTATTGATCAGAAATAAAATAAAAGATGTTGATGGAATGTTCTCCTTTTCTGTGTCCAAAGAAATCAATCACGAAAGTGATGATCCCGATCCAAGGTCCATTTTAGAATGTCAGAAAAGACATGATTGGGAGGAGTGGAAGAAGGCCATTCAAATTGAATTACTCTCTCTGAATAAAAGAGATGTCTTTGGACCTATTGTCATAACGCCTGAGAATATAAATCCTGTTGGGTATAAGTGGGTATTCGTGAGAAAAAGAAATGAAAAGAATGAAGTAACACGATATAAAGCCCGATTAGTAGCCCAAGGTTTTTCTCAGAGACCGGGAGTTGATTTTGAGGAAACGTATTCCCCGGTAATGGATGCAATTACGTTTAGATTTTTGATGAGCCTTACGGCGTCAAAAAGTCTTGAAATGCATCTCATGGACGTTGTGACGGCTTATTTGTATGGATCGTTGGATAATGATATATATATGAGACTCCCTGAAGGATTGAAAATGCCAGGGGCATTGAAAGAAAAATCCAGGGAGGTATGTTCGGTAAAGTTACAGCGATCACTCTACGGATTAAAGCAATCCGGACGCATGTGGTACAATCGCTTAAGTGACTATCTATTGAGTAAAGGATATGTGAACAATGCGATATGTCCCTGCGTTTTTGTTAAGAAATCGTCATTTGGCTTTGTGATCATTGTTGTATATGTAGATGACCTGAACATGATTGGAACTCAAAAGGAGGTTGATGATGCTCGAACTCATATGAAAGAGGAGTTCGAAATGAAAGATCTCGGCAAGACAAAGTTTTGTCTTGGGCTCCAGATAGAGCATCTCCGAGAAGGGATATTTGTGCATCAATCAAACTATACGAAAAGATTATTGAAGCGCTTTCGTATGGACCAAGCGACTCCTTTGAGTACTCCAATGGTTGGTAGATCTCTCAATGTTGAGAATGATCCTTTTAGGCCCTGTGAAGATAGCGAGAAGATATTAGGTCCTGAAGTACCTTATATGAGTGCTATCGGTGGGCTCTTATACCTAGCAAACTGTACTAGGTCTGATATTGCTTTTGCAACTAACCTTCTAGCAAGATATAGCTCTGCTCCTACTCACAGGCATTGGAACGGAATAAAACATTTATTCCGTTATTTACAAGGTACAGTTGATTTAGGGTTAATGTATTTTAGAAAACCCGAGTTCGGTATGGTTGGTTTTGCAGATGCAGGATACTTATCAGATCCTCATAAGGCTCGATCGCAAACCGGCTATGTTTTTACAATTGGTGGAACTGCGATCTCTTGGCGGTCCCAAAAACAAACTCTGGTTGCTACATCTTCGAATCATGCAGAGACTATTGCGCTTCACGAAGCATGTCGAGAATGTGTGTGGCTAAGGTCAATGAGTCAGCACATACAAGATTCAAGCGGAATAATTAATAAGAAAGAACCGACGAAAGTTTTTGAAGATAACTCGGCTTGCGTCGCTCAACTCAAAGAAGGCTATATTAAGAGCGACAGAACAAAGCACATCCCTCCAAGATTTTTCTCGTACATTCAGGAGCTCGAGAAAAATAAAGAAGTGGACATCGAATATGTACGGTCATGCGACAATCCAGCGGATTTATTCACCAAAGCCCTTCCGACTACAACATTCCGAAAACATGTCAATGGTATCGGGATGCGGCGTTTGCGTGACCTATGAAAAAATAACTATGTCCATTACTCTCAGGAGGAGATTACGTCAGTGTACTCTTTTTTCCTTGTCATGGTTTTTATCCCATTGGGTTTTTCTATGACTAGGTTTTTAACGAGACACTATGTAATACAAGATGGATAATCAAAGGGGAGTGTTAAAAGATAATGATTCTCCATCTCTCTACACGTATTGAACACTTGTCTTTATTATATTCATCATTATCAATACGTGTCTTCATCTCCCTTACATAAAAATAACTAAGCAAAATATGAGACTACTATAAATAGTAGTGTTGTACTTCAAAAATTAATAATATGAGAGTGTGTTTATTTCAGTCTTCTCTCTCGTTATTTTGCTACACCGAAAAAAACAAAAAGCTTTATCTCTCTCTTTAGTCACCATCACTTTTTCCATATCTCTCTCACGTTTCTTATTTACTACTCTTTCCTTTCACCATATAAAATAAACAAAGCTAAGTGGTCTCCATCTATCTCTCACCTCATATTTCACAACAGTCTGCTTAAATTGTAAGTTTTGTTATTATTTCAGCTTAACTAAACGTACAAGTTTTGTTGTATTTCTTACCTTATTTTGTCAACCGATTGGCTGTTTTTAGATTTCGAGTATTTATTCAAGAAATTTGATATCAATATGTCCCCATGAATGAAATTAGACTGACGGCAGATTATTTATTTAGCATAATTAATTATTGTCTGAAGACAGACATCCCACCTTCAATAGTTAAGAAGAATAATGAAATCTTCATCACAACATCGTGTACACTTCTATATATACAAAAGATATACGTTGATCAAATACAAAATGAAGAGAAGAAACCTATTTTTATAACTAGCATTGTACAAATGAAAATGTTTACTCATAGACTAATTAATTAGGACACATAATCCAACTTTACAATATAAACAATCAGTAAAAGTTTGCAGCTCTATTTTTTACATACGAATTGTATATTTTGAATTCAAATATGGCGTACAAATTATTAATTTATTGAAGATCTTTTTGTAAATACTAAATTTATACCAACATTAGTTTTTGAAAGAATATAAAGACAACTAGTAGTGGATTGGCGATAAACGAAACATCAACCCAACTAGCAAATAATTACAAGAAAATATGGTCAATTACAAACCTCAACAATTTCAGACTAACAATTAAATAAATTATCATATATACCAATTCCATTCTAGACTAACAATTAAATAAATTATCGTGACTACAAAATTCAAACTGAATCAGTTTTGACCGAAATAATATTGGTCAACCATCTATAAAAAAACATTCAGATAACCCAAAAACAGTAAATCATTTTTTGAATCTTGTGTATTGTTTCTGTATAAAGATATATGATCGGCTCCTTTCTAACTGATCATATTTAATATTTCCATTCTCTCTCTCTCTCTCTCTCTCTCTCTCTCTCTCTCTCTCTCTCTCTCTCTCTCTCTCTCTCTCTCTCTCTCTATGGAAGCAGGAAGAAATCAGGATCAGGAAAGCTGTTTCATATTTTCAAAACTGGCACCCTCTCAATGGGCTGATTACTTCCTTAACGTTACCAATACTGACTCGGTGAGAAAATATACAGTATTTTTTCAATTAAGTTTATACTTGCATATATCCCCTAAATATATACTCTCGTTTTTTTAACAACTATATATACTCTCGTTTGAACATAATATTAATATGGTTGTTCTTTCACCCAACATATATATAGATGCCCCTCTATATATATATATAGTTCAAACAAATGTATTTATCTGTAATATACAAGTATAGTTGATCTAATAGTTTGTATTAGTATGGTTATTATGTAACCAATTGAAGTTAGATCCAATATTCTACCTATCTATTATATTAAAATAGAGTCTCTATTTTATAGACTGTTTTAGACTATAAAAAAATTATAAGGTCTAACTAAATAAACTCCAGTAATCTTATCATACAATGTTTTTAAAGATAACCAATATGAATATACTTTAATAAAATAAAATATTATTTTGAAATCTAATCAATTAAATCAAATTATGATTTATTAAATACTCCTATCGGTGATTATGATATGTACATCTTAACAACCATATCTTTTATATCTATTATTTTCGAAAATTTACATGGATGCACATAATGTCAACAAAAAATTATTTCATCTAATCTTTTATTCTACTAAAACAGAGTTCTTATTTTATCGACTATTTTTAGATTATTAAAAAAAGTTATAAGGTCTAACTAAATAAACTCCATTAATCATTATCATACAATTTTTTTAAATCTAACCAATATCAATATACTTTTATTAAATATACTCTAATTAAATAAAATATACTTTTAAAATCTAATCTATTAAACCAAATTATAATTTATTAAGTACTCCTATTTAATTGGTGATCCTGATATGAACATACTAACAACCATATCTTTTTATATCTAATTTTTTCGAAAAGGTACATGGATGCACATAATTTCAACAAAAAAATATTTCATCCATTCTTATTTATGCACAGAATGTTATGTTTTATGCCACATTTAAATCTAACCAATATCAATATACTCTAGTTAAATAAAATATACTTTTGAAATCTAATCTATTAAATCAAATTATACCTTAGTAAACACTCCTATTTAATTGGTAACTAGAATTTGAACCCGCACGTCCGTGCGGATATTGTTTATATAAATATACAACTTTGATATTACAATAAATGTTTTAAATATATAATTTACATTTTAGTGTTTTATGTTGTGTAACTATATAATCTTCTTTTTTAGATTTCTTATTCGACATTATTAATATATAGTAATCTATTTTATATATTTTACTTAGTTATTAATTTTTATTGTATAAAATACATTTTAAAATAAATTTAGCTATACTGTAAAAATATATAGTTTTATAGTATAGCTAACCATTTTAGAAATTATGACTAGCCCGCATCTGAGTAAAATACGTTTGATTAAAATCACTTATTATAGCACTTATATATGATTGGTAAATTATATTTACCAATCATACAAAACAAATAAATACAATAAAACGTCCATAGTTCTAAAAAAAATATAAAGGTGAAAGTTTTACGAATGTATAGTAATTAGGATGAAACTGATTAATATTGTTAGCCATAAAAAATAGGTGTGGAAAATTTGAAATATTGAAAGTAAACTAAGGGAATTTCAAAAAAAAAAAACTTATTAATATCTATTTCTAGTAAAATATGAATAAGTCCAAAATTTAAATGACAACATTTATAAGTAGATAAAAAGTTAGGACGCTATTTTAATAGATTAGATTACCATATGGACATCTTAATCTAGTTTTGAAATCTAATATATTGAAAGATGATCTGGTAAACCAAAATATATTTTATTAAATAGTCATGTTTAATTGGTGATTGGGATATGAACAGCTTAACAACCATATATTTTATATTTATTATTTTCGAAAAGGTACATGGATGCACAGAATGTCAACAAAAATATTATTTCATCTAATCTTATCTATGCACATAATGTTATGCTTTTATGGCCCATTTAAAATCACCAATATCAATTTACTAAAATTAAATAAAATATATTATAGAAATCATCTATTAAAACAAATTAAACTTTCTTAAATACGCATATTTAATTGGCGATTACGATGATGTCACTAAAAATTGGTGATTGCGATATGAAATCTTAACAACCTTATATTTTATATCTATTATTTTCGGAAAGGTACATGGATGCACATAATGTCAACAAGTTTTTTTCATCTAATCTCCTATTCTATTAAAATAGGGTTTCGGTTTTATCGACTTTTCTAGGCTATAAAATTTTATATGGTCTACACTAATTATCATACAATGTTTTTTAAATATAACAAATATCAAAATACTCTAGAAGTCTATATAGAAATCTTTGAATTTTGTCTTTCAGGATCTTGAGTTACTTGCCAAAGAGATTGAGGTAGTAAAACCTAAAGTGAGAGAAAACTTTTTCATGTTGTCTTCCGAAGAAGAAGATGCAGTGAAGAGGAAAATACTCTTAATTCATCTTCTGGAAAGTCTTGGTCTGGCTTATCATTTTGAGAAGGAGATCGAAGAGACCCTCAAACACGCTTTTGAGAAGATGGAAGATTTGATCAATGGTGAAAATGATTTGTACACAATCTCCATTATGTTCCGGGCTTTTCGAACATATGGTCACAACATGCCTTCCGGTAAGATAATTTATCATTTTGGTTAATATAGATGTGTACGTCATAAACTGAAAGTCAAATTATTCTTTCCATGTAGATGTTTTCAATAGATTCAAGGGAAATGATGGTAAGTTCAAAGAATGTATGATAGAAGATGTCAAGGGTTTGCTAAGCTTCTACGAAGCAGTTCACTTCGGGACAACGACAGATCATATATTGGATGAAGCATTAAGCTTCTCTGTAGATCACTTAGAACAACTAGCTTCTGGTCTCAGAGAAAGCCCACCACACGTTTTAAAGCATGTACAAAATGCTCTTTACATACCTCAGCACCGGAAAACACAAGTTCTTGTTGCAAAAGAGTATATTTCATTCTATGAACAAGAAGAGGACCGAGATGACACATTGCTCAAGCTAGCAAAGCTCAATTTCAAGTTCTTGCGGCTTCATTACATTTATGAGTTAAAAACAGTCATAATGTGTGTCAATATATTATTTGTCTTTTAAGAGCATGCTAGGACTATTGTACCTTGCACATATTTGAACCTTTTATATTTATGTAGGTGGTGGAAGGGGCTAGACCATGTACAGAACCTCCCACTTGGCATCAGAGAAAGAACAATCGAGAGCTGGTTCTCGACATTAATGATCTATTTCGAGCCCAAATTCTCACTAGGAAGAATTATGACAGCGAAGTTTGTCTTAGCTACAACCTGTGTAGACGATTTTTGTGATACTTATGGTTCAGTTCCAGAAGTTGAAAGCCTGGTTGATTGTCTTGAAAGGTACCTCAGTTATATATACCTTGAGAAGCTTTATGTGATTGCAAGACAGGAAACCAATTTTCCATTCTTATCTGAACAGATGGGATCCTGATTACATGGAAAATTGTCAGAGTCTGATCATGAAGACGACCTTCAAACTTGTGATGTATCTTTTTAAAGAGTTTGAAGAAGTAATGAAGTTACACGGACGATCCTTTGCATTGGAGAATGTGATAGAAGAGGTCAAAAACTATATTTTTTCAAAACGACCAAATAAACATTTGATTGTCTGGTAGTGAAGCTTAAATTTTGGTGTCATTAAGCAGTTCAAAATATTCGCAAGATCAGAACTTGAGCATCTCAAATGGGCACGAACCGGTCATGTGCCTAACTTTGATGAGTACGTAGAAACTGGTGGGGCTGCAGCTGGTACGTATTCAACCATAGCATGTTCTATTATGGGACTTGAAGAAACCGGTAAGAAGATCGATTTTGAATGGCTAATATCTCGACCAAATGTTGTCCGATTTATAGCCAAGAAGACACGTCTCATGGATGACATTATGGACTTCGAGGTACAATACAAAGGTTTACATTAGTCAATATTTTTTGTTATCTAACTGGATGGTGGTATGATTAGGAGGATATGAATAGTGGATACAGTGCAAACGCACTCAACTATTACATGAAGCAACATGGAGTTACCAAAGAAGAAGCCATTAGAGAAATCCAGAAAATGGTTGGAGATGTCAACAAAAGTATAAACGAAGAATGCTTAAAACCGACAAACGTTTCACGATCAGTTCTAATGGTAGCCCTTAATTTCGGACGCATGGTGGATGTTTTATGTACATCTGATGATGTCTACAATCACCGCGGAGGAAAACTGAAGGAATACCTCATTGCATTGCTTGTTGATCCAATTCATCTTTAGGTACACTTGAGTGTTTTATTGGACATGTAAAAAAAAGCTTTTCCACTCACTGAATTGCTGTCATGCTTTTTCCTAATTGGTGGAATCTAAGGACAAATTATAAACATTTGATTTTCAAAGGTGTTTTCTTATGTTTTAGTGTGACTTTTTCATATTTTAGTGCTTATTTGGGAAATAGATAAGAAAAAAGAGAAATTAGTTTTGTAGAGAGAAAGTAGATAGATATAGGAAGAGAAAAGAGGAGAAATGGTGTGATTTTAGTTAGTTAATGAATTACTGTTTTTTTATGGTTATCTCATCTAATTTCCCATGTTATTGAATCATGTAGACCCTTAAGGAAAATGAAGAAGAAACTAAACTGGCAAAACAAATATAAAACTGACGTTTAGAAAATGACTTCAGCCAAATAAAACAGACCCATTTTGGTTTTATATTTTGCTTTTAATTCTCTTCTGGTCCAACTATTAGTTATGGTTTCATCTTTCGACAGTTATAAGTCACCATATGTCAGTTGATCCATTTATGTGATCGATCCAAATTTTATAGGATTTTTTGTTTGTACATCCAATGGTTCATCAAGAATCATCTAAAAGAATTTATGTTTTTATTTTCATTTCATGATGAGTTTAGCAAACAAATTATTAATATACATTTATTTTGATTTAATCATATTTTATTTTTTCATTAAATTAATTCAGATTAATTTTCTAAAATATAATTGTTTTACACTACTTTTTGGAGAAAAAATTATAATTTTCAGTTTTAGCGGAAATTTTTATTTTGGTATTTTAACAAAACATGCATTTTGGCGGTTTTGACTGAAAATGTGTTTGGCTGGAAAACACGTACTTGCGGTTTTGGCAAGAAAATACGTCTTGCAGTTTTGGTTGAAAAACACGTTTCGTGATTTTGGCAGGAAAACATGTTTTTGTGGTTTTGGCGAGAAGACAAGTTTTTGCGGTTTGGTGAGAAAATGCGTTTTTGAGGTTTTGGTGGGAAAATGAGTTTTTCGGTTTTGGCGGGACACCGTCTTTGCGTTTTGGCGGAAAATACGTTTTCTGTTTTGGCGGGAAAATGTGTTTAAGATGTTCTGACGGGAAAATGCGCTTTGACGGTCTTGACGGAAAAATGTGTGTTTGATGTGAAAATGCGTTTTTTGCGGTTTTGGTGGAAATGTGTTTTCCGTTTTGGCGGAAAATGAGTTTAGGAGGGAAATTTTGTTTTGGCAGGAAAATACGTTTTGGCGGTTTTGACGGGAAAATGCGTTTTGGCGGTCTTGATGGAAAAAATGTTTTGATGTGAAAGTGCATTTTGTGGTTTTGACGGAAAATTTGTTTTGGCGGGAAATAGCATTTTTGACGAAAAATTGTGATTTTGGCAAAAAATAGCATTTGTGGTTTTGGCGGAAATTTTTATTTTGTGGTTTTGGTGGGAAATGTGTTTTTGTCATTTTTGTGAGTGACAAAATAATATTAGGTTTAAGTTTGTAATTTTTGAATTATAGGAGTATAATAGACATTATATTATTTTGAAAAAAAATCATCTAGATGACTTGTATTTTTAATGCCTAAAAAAACAAAACTGTCATTTTCATCCAGATGGATCATCTGGATGGAAAAACGAACATGATCAACCTAAAAGAGAAGATGAATGAAGCCCAAAAACTCCAAAAAAATATGTGATGCTTCGATTACCAAATAAATTGTCAACATATGTATTATTAAATTTGAAACACTTTTTGGTACTGTTTGGAAACATAAATAAGAGTTTAAATAAGAATTGTTTGCAAATATGGATAACAGTGTTTTTAATATACATTTACCATTGTATTTATAATAAATTAAATACTTTTGTATATCTTTTTATTTACAGATTCTTCCACTGCATTTAAAATCAATTAAAATTGTTTAATTACAATTCAAAAACTTATCTAACCAAATCGATATCCATATATTTATCATTATTAATATTGTACGGATATTAACTAAATCGCATGTATTGAAGGGAGCTAACATTTTCATGGGATTAACTAAATCGCAAAATTACAAAACATAAAAAAATATATAAATGAGATTCTTTTATAAAATATGTGGTTTATGAGTTTACGTTGAACATAAATTAAATCAAATATCCGCACGGGCGCCGTTCAAGTTCTAGTTCTTATTAATACGAAAGTGACACCTGTGATTGTAGATAAAAGCTTTTCGATGTATACATTCAGCATACTCAACTTAAGTAAGATTTAGTTACAATACATAAATTCAGCATACTCAACTTCGGGCCAATGAGCACTGCCAAGTGCCTGATCGTTTCTCCCATCACAGGAGAAAACACACAGTAAGAAATCAACTTACAAAAGAAAATCGCAAAGTTTTAACAGAAACTGACATTGGTGTAAAAATAAAAAAACAAATCATGAGTTAATTTAATCTATAAATATTCTTTTAGAAATTCATAGATATGCTACACCAAGACAACTGACTTTCTCTATGTTAACTTACGATGATGTTCTATGTACACCCCTTCTTAGTAGTAATGGGGAAGACATATACATGCGGCTAAGAGAAATGCCTAATAATAATTTCCCAATATCTATTCTCTTTACGATCGAGAATCTTGTCCATCAGACATTCAAATTATGACCGAAAATCCTTTTTCAGTTCACTTTCTCCCTCCAGCTTACCTACATCCTCATCTGTTTAGAATTAGTAAACAAATGTTTCAATCATTCTCAATTTTGTGTGAGTTTCGTAAAATTTTGATCGTAATGAATGTCCATATTTTCAGAGATTAGTTTAACGAATAAAAAATTAGATTTTGTAAGGTTGCCTTATTATAGGTGAGGACGATGGTCCTGTTCATCGATCTCCGATATCTTATTCTTCTTACACTACAAGCAAACATGACATATTTTGACTGAAAAAAAAACGTTGTAGGAAAATCCTGACGTTTATTTGATGGCAAATAAAAAAACTTTCAAGTAATTTGCAAATACTAGTTTTCTCGAGATACTTGATACAACGAATATTTGATCACAAAAATCAAGTATAAGTACAAGCCAAGCCAAGTAGCAAAACTTACCTTATGCCCAGCTTTATATACGGCCGGTGATTTATTCAACCGCGGCAATGGAAAATTGAAGGATTATATCTTCTCTTTACTCATAGACACAATACATATTTGAAGAAAATATCATTTTATTTCTTATCTTGTGTTGAAATGTGCTATTTGGTTTTCGATGAAAGTTAATCTAGTGAATCCACTGAGATCACTTCAAAGTGATGGAAGATTTAGTCTAAGCCTGCATCAAATACTCTTATTGGTTTCTCTACTTTTCGTATTGCAAGTCTCACATGAATCTCTTCAGTTTGTACGGGACTCTTTAATGAAATATAAAATATCAATATAGTTAGTGAAAGATTCATATCGAGAAACTTTTAATTATGATGACTTTATAAATCAAGTAAAACAAACGCAGGTATTTACAAAGCACAAACCCCAAATATGTATAAAGAAAACAGAAACACAGAAGATATGTAGGACTTGGAACAGGAAATAGGCTACTATATCAAACTTTGCCAGCATGTGCACCCCCTATAACATGTTAAGCTTTATTCAATTATCCTTTATCTGGCAGTTAGATTACAGATAAAGATCTGGATCGGATAACCTTCGCACTGGGGTGGTAAGAAGTGGATTCTTCAGCTTCAAGGCGATGCCAAACTTCTCCTCGATCTCCATTCTCTCTCCTTGAGGAAGTTTCCAGTCAAAAGAATGCAAAAGCGTAGCGATATTATAGAGAACAATTCTCTCCCCCATCGCCATTCCCACACATATTCTACGACCAGATCCGAACGGAATATAGTTGAAATCATTTCCGTTGAAGTCATAAGATTTATCATGAAACCGGTTAGGATCAAACTCAAGTGGGTTCTCCCATACATTTGGATTCCTATGGATTCCCCACACATTAATAAAGACCTTTGAATCTTTAGGGATAGTGAAGCCGCCCACTACGGTTGTTTGGGATGGGCGGTGAGGAATAAGGAGTGGTGCAACCGTGTGAAGCCTGAGAGTTTCTTTCATAATGGCAAGAATGTATGGAAGTTTATTGATATCAGACTCCTCCACTATTTTATCTTTTCCCACAACTTCGTCAAGTTCTTGTTGAGCTCTCTTCATGATATCCGGTTTGTTTATTAGCTCGGCCATTGCAAACTCGATGACATGTAACGATGAATCTGTACCCCCGAGCACCATGTTCTATATATAATTGAGTCTGATTAAAAAAAATTATATCGAAACTAACCGAAGCTGTATATTTTAAATTAGAAACTAGTCTAAATCTAAACCCACAGCTCCAATTTTGAACTAGAACTTCTAAGAGCGATATACTAACTACTAAGGTCTAAGAATTAAATCCCAGACCCTAAATAAATAATAAACTCTAACACCCAAAACTAAAATATGTATGTTCTTTAAAAAAATTTAAAATCCTATTTTTAAGTTGACATGTTTTATACCATTATTCCAATAATCCAGTTACCTCTATATATATATATATATATATATCAAGCTGGTAAGGATTTCATATTGGATTATATCTATATATAACAAACCAACTTTAATAAATCATCTTGGCGTTATAACACTCCATTAGAGAATGTCTTACGTACCATGAGCAACGCCTTCACATCGTTCATGTTCAAATCTGTCTGCCCATCTTCTTCATCCTTTATTTTTAGTAAGACCTCTAAAAAATCTTCACCCTTCAATTCATCTCCCTTATCCATCCCCAGCCGTTGATTAATGACCCGGTTAAACAGCCGGTCCATTCTCTGAGCCAGTCCTCGCATACGCTTGGCCAAACCCTGAAGATCAAACCGGGTCAATACCGGGAAAAAGTCAGATATATTGGGCACCATCAGGAGGTCGTTCATCTCTTGAACTAATTCTAAGAACTCAGCTCCAACAATCTCCCTCTCTTCTTCTCCAACCGTAGCGCCCCACAACATCTGCGTTACGACATTTAATATCATCAAGAATATTTGTTCTCCCAAGTTAACCTGCGACCCGGCTCGAGCCAGATCCGCCAAATACCTAATTGTTCTCCTGGTCTCTCCGCGACGTAGGCCAACAGATGAATCCAACCTGACGTTGCTCAGTATCCTATTAACGCATAGTTTCCTCAGCATCCGCCACCTTGGTCCATATGGTGACCAGGCTATATCAATACCACCGTACGTGTTTATCAGAGCCACGGCAGGAACATCGTGGTTCGCGAAAATGACATCGTTGGTTCGTAGAATCTCACGGGCCACCTCAGAGGAGCTAACCACAATCGCCAGTTTGGAGCCGAGCCAGAGTTTGAAAATGGGACCGTGCTCTTTAGCCAGTCCTTGGAAGTAGGTGTGAAGCTCTGGTTTGAGGAACGGGAGGTTTCCGATTATTGGAAGACCCCTTGGTCCCGGAGGCAAGGGATGAGGCTGCCGTTTGGACTTGGCGTAAAGCCAAATATACCATAAAACAGAGGATACCGCGATCACTATTATAGCACAGTCAACGTGGTTTCTGCAACTTAAAATCTTGAAGAGACCCGAGATGGTTGCCATTTTTAATCGAGTTAATGGATAGAAAAGAAGAGCCATTTTGGATGTATTTATAATTTCTCATGAAGTAGGACTTGATATAATCTGGTTTGCTAATTTTTTTAATATAACTAGATGGTGACTTTTAAACTCAAAAACTAGATGGTGACTAGTGAACGATTGAACTAATAATAATAATAATAATAATAATAATAATAATAATAATAATAATAATAATAATAATAATAATAATAATAATAATAATAATAATAATAAATTTCCTTTTGATCTGATCTTATTACAAACGATCAAAATTTCGTGACACTTGCCAATTATCTGATCGATTAACTTCTGAGACAATGTACAATCAGATAGTTAAAAATTTATCAGCTGTTGAGAGTTTGCTATAATGATGTTTAAAATGTAATAAAACATGGATTAATTTAGTAAAATCTATTCAATTAGTTGAAAAGTATAGAAGTAGGGTCCACACTGGAAACTTAAATATTTAGCTCTAAATAAAATTTTAATCAAAATTATCATTGTAAATTTGTTAAAATACTTTATAATGAATTTTGATGAAAATATAAATAAATATACAAAATTACTTACTTTTATCATAAACTCATTTTTATAAAACTTTCTAGTTACACTTATATTGTTTGTTTTTTAGAAATTCTAATAGTATTTATAAACACAGTTTACATTTATTGTATATAGGCAGATTACATAATCATTTTATTTAAGAATCTTACCAAAAAATAAATTCTTATCATTAAAAGGAACTACATATCATCATTTTGATCAAGTCCTGTCTTATTTTTTCTTACAAAAGAATATAGTGATGAGACATTAACAAAATCTAGAAATTCACTTATAAAATCTATCGTATTAAAACATAACTAGATCTTGACCCGTGCGATCGAACGGGTATTAATTTTCAATTTTTGTTTTTATTTATTTATACTAAATAATATATTTGTAATATTTGATCGTTTTATATTGACTAATCTAGGGGTGGATATTTGGGTATCCACTCGAATTCTGTTAAAATCTATTCGGGTTTGAGATTTTTGATTTTAAAGATTCTAACTCTATTCGGGTATTTATAAACTTTAGTTCCGGTTGGATTTGGATCTTTGCGGGTTTAATAACCCGTTTAAATTATTTTAAAATTTTCAAAATTTATATATCTTTAAATATCCCTAAATCTGAAACAATATAACATGTAAATTTGAGTAATGTAAGTCAAAGTACCTAAATTAAAAATTTAAAATAGGTTTAACTTGAATATTTGGATGAAGAATAAATATTTATTTAAAATATTTTTGGTGTTTTGATTATTGTTTATCTACTTTAAATATTTAATTTTTACTATTTTTTATATTTTCAAATAGTTTAAACAACTTAAAATAGCTTATATCTTGAATATTAACCCGAAAAATAGCTAACATATTGAAGTATATAAATATGATTTAAATACATTCGAATATCCGAAATATTTTGTTCAGATAAGGTTTGGTTATGGTTCTCTAGATACCAAAATGGTAAATCTGTTTTGGATATTATATAGTTTCGGTACAAATTTGGTAATAATTTTTTCGTTCAAATTTGTTAAATGAAGAGTTGGTATTATAATTTACATGAATTGTTTGTCCAATGAAATTTTTTTTTTGAATTTGATATTGACTTAATTGAGAAATTAATGAAGTATATTTAATTTTAGAAAACATATTAATGTAAGTGGAAGAGATAAAGCATTAAATAGAAAGTATTATTTAATTATGTATTTGATTCAAAATTAATTTTGAAAAACACATTAATCAAAGTGGAAAAGACAAATCATTAAAATAAGAAGTATTATTTAATATCGGTGGCATGAAAGTGTAAATAACACTAAAAACAAAGGTGTATTCTATATGTGTATTTCTGTTTTAATAAAGTAGATCCTTCTCATAGAACCAACATTGTTTTGGTAAGTTATTAAATACACTCTTCTACTATATAATTAAATTCACCCAAAATAATTAATATTCTCTCCTTTATACTACTACTAAATGTGTTTCTAAGCAACTATAGAATATATTTCTAAACAATACAGTGATTAATCTTGTATCGAAACAATATAATACAGTATGTCCTACATATTTAATAACTTTTTATTTATCTATTTTTCATTGATTTAGTTAAAACACTCGATTTATTTATGATACAAATAGAAAATAAGTATAACTATTTTCGTGGGTTTAGATACTGCAAAATAATTTCATTTATTTATAAAATTAATTAATTATTTTATTTATATTTTCATAAATAAATAATTGCATTCATCTAAACTTAATAAAACTCTCTTATTGGATTCTTTTTTATATTTTTTATTTTTAAGATCTTATAATTATTAATATGAGATTATGCTTGGTTTAAGTTGACATCAATTAAGTTTTTTGGGTAAAATGTATAGTTTCAATAAAAAGATATTAGAGTCAATAAATTACCATAAAATAAGTTCTATAATTTAAAATTTATCAAATAAGTATATATCACACAATAATAAACAGATTAAAATAATAGAAAAAGTTAAGTAATAAAAATTTCCATATGTAATATAAATACAAATAATATAATTATCAAATAAAAATCAAACTTTACTTATCAAAAATGTTAAAATATATTAATTTTGTAAATTAAATTTTTTAAAAATATTTCTATAATTTTAAACGTGGATCAAAATTTAATAGTAATTAAAGAATAATTCGTCTTCCAAATCCACAAACCTCCTAAACATTAAAAGAAAATGGTCGGACATGCCCCGTATATATTACGTGAATGTCGTTTTCTAATATAGTTTTAAAAATATTTGTTTGTTTATAATTTGGAAATATCTAGTTTAGTTTTGTCAAACTTAGATCTGACCGCGATGATAAATAAGTTTTAAGTGTGGTCAAGCTTTTGGACGCACTGTAGTCTATTAGTTAAGGTATAAAGGCTTCTACATCCAGATCTAAGATTCGAACACTAGACTGTGTAATTTTTTGCAGATTATAGAAAATTCAGGTTTCAAGTCCTAAAGATCGGTTTATTAAACAATTATGAGATTACAGAAAAAAGACTTACAAGGAATCTATAACATGGTGCAAGTTAATCTGGTCATGCGTGGATCTTCATAGGACGACTTAGCTGATTCAGTTAGGCGTAAATCTCATAAGGTATGTAGTATTGTCGGTTGTCGGATCGTCTATTTAATTTTTCTCATATCATAATTGTAATATCATAATAAATCAGCGTTAAAAAAATTTGGTAAAGTTTTGTAACTGAATTGAAAGCAATAGACACTAAATATATGGTCTCAGGATTTCAAACTATCTCATATCTTAAAGGCACAAAACATAACTTTAGATTCTGTAGCTAAAATTGCAAGATTGTTTATAGAGAATTTTTGTATTTTTTTTTTATTCTATTCTGATTTGGTTATCCATATCTTTTCAAGTTTGAGTAATACAAAAACCATTCATTGAAAAAAAAAAACTTGCAGCGTGTGTACAATAAAGAATAAAACAATTACTTATGTGGCGGCTGTATAATAAATTTGATTATTTACGAAAACATCGTTACGTGTGTTTTCCGGAAATACATGAATATGTTTCAAACATTCTCACAATTTTCATTTAAATGTGAAAATGACTTTTAATTAATATTACCAACCACTATAACAACTAAAAACTAAATATTAAATGCTTTCTAATTCAATTTTTTGAGTTTTCTTTTCTTTCCATTTCTCGTTCATAAAACTCACTTATTTTAATTTTTTTTCTCATTTCATTTCAAAAATATTTAAACTTTAATTTAAAAACAAAAAATTTCATTTAAATTTCTCATTTTTTTCTTTTGTTGAAAAAAGACAAATAAATATATTTCGTTCACCTTAAATTAAAAGTTATAAGTGTTTGGAAAAGTTAAACACAAGCTCTCACCAAATTTAGTTAACTATTTACTTGATTTCAAAATTTTCAAATTTGTTTCGCAAAGGATACTCCAAATAAATTTTGCTGGTCAACTGATCATTTTATGAGTTTTTGGGATATCTCCTAATTTTCTTTGTAATGAAAAAAAATTGAACCGAATTCAGGGGATGTCAAAACTGAGTTTTGCGTTTGACTGAAATTGTTATTAAAATTTTGACTTTTTTATAGTAGGACTTTATGTGAAGCTTATTGTGTAGAGATTTCACTTGAAGTCTCATTTCATGTCATTCAAAACTTTTGAGGTGTCACAAGAAATATGCCCATGTTTGTTGTCGACAGAAATGTTAAAACATTTAACAAAAAATTAATTAATTAGAAGACTTTTTTGCCTAATAAGTTAATTAGAAGACTCCAGGTGAAATTTCTTATTTTCAAAATTTATTTCGAGATTTTGGTCACACCACTTATTCTTTTTTTCTAACATAAAATTTATTAAATTTTTCGTAATGATTATAAAAACCGGCAGAAAATATAAATATTTCCGGAAGCAATAACTTAAAAAAGGGAAACAAAAGTTAACAATAAAAATTAGAAAGCTAAGGTACTAAAACTGGAACCAACAGATTGATCTAACCCGCAAACACTTTTAAGAAACATGAGATCAAAGATAACCCCAGAACTAATGACTTAAGCAAACCCAACTCTGAAGGGTACACCACCAAGTCAAAACAGGTGCAACAATGGTAAAAGCATGAGCGAGGATAAACTTACATCAACACTAGAGACCGTCACACAAGGGAGGCGAGGCAGAACCGAATAAAAACCAAATACCTAGACTCAAAGACCTACGACTTTGAAACGCTAAATAGAAAAACACCGGCAAAGATTTACACATCTTACATGCGGACACTCGTTAGGCAGAATAGTGATCTACATAGCTAAACTGGTCACCTCCTCGCAAGAGAAAACCTGCAAATCAAACTCAATGCTTCGTCTTGAAACACTCACCCAATCCATGGTGGATAAAGGAGAGGTCTAATAGATACCTCCACAGCAAATACAACTCACACCAATAAAACCAAAAAGCTAGAACCAGGTGAAAACGAATCGACCATGACTGCAAGCGACCGAAGAGAAAACAGAAGCACCACATCTCAAAACTAAAGCAAATCTCAACTTGACAGCAACTGATAAAACACACACTCCAAATTCGAAACATGAATGAAAAACACACAATTCTGAGGCCGAAGGCATTCCTTTTATCCTAGATGTCATCAAATTTAAAACCAAAACCCAAAATAAAGCACCCAAAGTAAGTAGTAATAAATCACAAGACATAAAAAAGGAGAACATACGATTATGATGCTAACAGAACCACCGAAACCGACTGTTCGAATTCTTGACACCACTTATTCTAAGAGCAAATTTCACCCGTATAAATTAAATATGATCAAATGCAAAATTAACATGAGTATAATTCTCATGATACCTCAAAAACTTCATGCGTCATGTAAAGAGACTTTAAGTGGAATCTTTTTACAGCCTAAAGTATGTTTTGAGAAAGTTAAATTCCTTAAAATGTTAGAAAATTAACATAATTATCAAAGTAGAATCCGAATGAAGTTTGTTCTAAGAAACTCAAGTTTTTTCAAATACAAAAATATCTCAATAATTTACAAAAGAAAAATTTAGGTGAAATCTTTTTCATAAGTCTTAGTTGCAAGAATATCTTTAAAAAGAGTTTGCCTTAAGTCTGCTCAGGGAAGGTTTCGGGAAGTCTCCTCACATAGTATTCAAGTGAAGTCTTCCTCGTTATTTTTAGTAAAAATATATAGTTCTAGTTATTTTAGCTAAAAAATCTGCTTTCCAAATTTCAAAAGAATTTTAAGATTTTTTATTCTTTGGTGTATATTTAATAATTGTAAATATTTTTTTGAGAAAAAAATAGATAATATTAATTGTAAGGTTTTTGAATAAATTTTACAACTAGATGTTTTATATGATGAGATTAACAATGTTTTTTTCTTTATGTTTGTAGCTGACTGGAGCAAACTTTCAGTGACGTTTGCTTTCATAATTTTCTTAACATAATCTATTGATGTTTGCTAATGTGAAATGTGGTTTAATGTCTTTCTCTGTGTTGAACTTATGTCAAATGTTATTTTGAACTTTTTTAAAAAAAACTTATGAATATGAACTTTTATGTTGTTAAACTAATCGAATGTTATGTGTTATGTTTGAAATTCTGAGATAAAATATATATGTACTTGTATTAAACTAAAAGTACAATTTTTATTCATTTTCAAAATGAGAGTAGAAATTTAATAACATTTAAAATTAGTTCTGTTTGTGTCTGATATTAGGCCACCCGTAGCCAAGGTTATTTCACGTAAGATTTAATCGATTGAGATCAGAGAAGTCATTTTTATCTGTATAGAATTTTGTTGAGGTTTACTGTTTATTTTATTTCAAAAATTATTTTATTACTGAAACTTGAAGTGATCTGGATAACGATACCAAAATAGAAAAAACTAAAATAGAGGTTTCTATGGAAAAAAAACTAGTTATTTTAGCTAAAAAAATCAGTCGAAAAATTGGGTCGTATCTCAAATCACTTAACAAAAAAATTGCATAGTTTAGGCTTTGTTTTAAAAGGTCTACGGTCTTACGAATCCACCACCTGATTTAATTATTAGAAGAAAATTAGTAGGTTCTGTATATATTAAGTGAATGTCGTTTTCCAGTATATTAGTTTAAAAAACATTTGATTGTTTTATATCGACTTTGCAAGTTTACTTTTGTGCATTTGTAGCGTGTGAAGATGTATACCCAAATAGCTTGACCTCATTCCAATCAAATTTGTTAAAATATATAGATATTTTCTTTCTTATAATTTAATATTAACATTTTGATCCGAGCATCTAAAACACTGGATTAATAAAATTATTTAACTAAAAATAAATCTTTTTATTTTTTTGTTATCATTAACTTAAACAGATTCAACTAGACACTGAAAACCATGCCGGGCCTCTGCATCCATGTGAACAACAAAAGACGGTTGTTTCATAGCACTCTATGCGAGGCTGTCCGCCTTCATGTTTTTCGTCAGTGGCACATGAATGATCTCCGAAGTTCTAAAACGTTCCTTTAGAGATTTGATATCTTCTAAATAACTTGTAAAAACTGGTCATTCTTCTGGTTCTGAAATCATCTTCATCAGTTGAGAACAGTCTGTTGCAAATATAACATTCAATTGACGTAGATTCCGCATACACTCCATTGCCCAGACTAATACTTCCATCTCTGCATGTAAAGGAGAAATACTATCCCGGACATTTCGTGCCTCCATCAGCCCATCAAAATCTTCTAAGGTACTATACCAATCTTCACCAGAACAACAATCATTCTCTTTCCATGAACCATCTATAAATCACCATCGGCCTGGAATTGACGGTATTGTTTCTATCGCCACCGCTTGTGTTGTTTTCTGTATGTTCAAAAGTTGTGCCTCTCCCCATAAAGTTGATTCCGTTTCTACCAGTTGAAAAGTATCCCTGGGATCCATATCCAAATTATTAAAAACTTTATTATTCTTACCTTTACAAATATACCAAAGTATCCATACAAACTGGTGATCTTCCATATGTAGAGGGATTCTCCAAAAATGATATTCCATATTTATAAAGAGTGAACAGGTTGGGAAAAAAAATGATGTGACGGTATTTTTGATAACGTCCAAATCTGAATCGTTGGAGGATATTAGAAAACACACATGATTTATCCATTCTTCTGATGCCCCACATCTGTCACAACAAATATCTCCTTTTATTCCTCAGTGTCTGCAAATTTTTCTTAACCACAATACATCGTGACACCAATTACCATAAAGAGAGAATCTATTAGTAGACTGCACCTTCTCTTTAGAATTAATTAGGGTCTTTCCATGAACCTGGGATATCCCAAGTTAATCAAAAAAAATGTTGGTCTTTTATCACTCTTTGTTTCATGTAATAATTGAGTGAGTTTGCGGTGTACCCTTCACTCACATCCTCTCCTATATACATCGATCATGTCATCCATGAGACAAGACTTTGCGGCTAGTGATTGGACACCTTAGATCTAGATCGTATCCACTTACAGTTCTCCTTAACGATCTCTCCCAATAACACTAGACCTTGATCCGCCTAATCAAGTGAGTATTTATTTTATGTTTTTAATTTTTTGTTCCGGTCTGACCGGGTGAGTATTTATTTTGTGTTTTAAATTTTTTGTTTATACTAAATTACGTATTTATAATATTTAAACATAAATTTAGATTGAAAATTAATCTTTCCATTTATCATAAAAACTAAAAGATCGTATTTTTTTCCAATTACAAAATCTTAACATTCTTTAAAAAATTATAAATACATAAAATAAAAATATTTGAAATTATAATTATTATTAAAATATTTTTTTAAAGAAAAATAATCTTGCGTTGTTGTTGTTTATTTCTATAGCTTGATCCGTGATTGTATAAATATTTTTTCCGTATAAATATTTGCTTTCACTTTAATTTATTCTTTGTACTAATGGTATAACATATATATATATATATAAATTAAAATGTATTACTAATTTTTATTGATATAACAGTTTAAAACATAACAATTTTATTTATTACTTTGAATAATTATATTTGTGATTTTAATTGTCTATCATATCACAATGTATCATATAAAAAAACATATATGAATAATTGTTTATATTTTATTTATATGTTATATAAATTGATTATGATGTGTAATTTTTTATTTTTTTATTTTATTATTTATTATTTATTATTAATAAATATTGAAAATATTAATATGTTAATACGAAATCTATTAGAAAATCTATTGGGTAATCTATTTTGGTTAAGATTCGATTAAAGAAATATATTATTTAAATTAGGAAAAGATATTAAATACTTAAATCTATTATTAAATTAAGAAAAAACAAATATACTTATATTTAGGTTCAATAAATATTTCAGTGTCACTTTAATGTAAATAAGTGGTAAAACTAAAATATATTTTTATTTTGTACTTTTATTTTAATAATCTAACCTATACTAAAAGGAGAATAACAAGCATCATGAGACTGTCCACGTCGACACAAAAATTCAACCAGTAATATTTGAGCTTTTTGACACGTCATGCCACATCGACATGAATTTTAAGAGCTAACCGTTTGGGTCTGCGGATGTGCAAGGCAGATTCTTAGTGTTTTTTTGTTGGCCCAACAGAGCCCACCTTATAGCTATCCTAACTAAGTCACGGTTCTGTCTCTGATTTAACTTCGTTCTCTTCGTCTCCCCCTCTCCATTTCGGTTCTTCAATCAATCGATCTTCTCTTCTCCTCCATTATTTGCTGTAATAAAAGCTCTGTTTAATTTCATCAATGGATTCTTTTCACCTTCCTCTCTATCTATCTATTTATACAACTCTTATTTTTTCTTTTGTCTCCATCGAACTTCATAAAACTCTCTCGACAATCCATCACGATGAAATCCACTGTTAAATCTCAAGTTCCCAGCGATCACAAGGCAACCGGCAAGAACCCTGCTTCTTCCGCGGTTACGAGGAAACCGAACATGAAAAACGCTTTCCTCCGCGATTGTGATCAACTCTAAAGGCAAGACCGCCGTCTGGATTATTACCAGTGGTTTGAACTCAGGTTATGTTAGCATCAAGTCTCACGTATTTCTTAATGTTTTAACAGGCTGCTCAGTGTACAGTCAAAGCTTAGCCGCATCGGAGGGGTCCCGCAGCCACATAACGCCGGAGCCATAAAGAACACCCGACTCCCGTACTCTTCCACTGTTGACTGCGAAGGGTCTCCACCGTCTCACCAGCCGGAGCAATCACATGCTCCTCCTACGCACGAGCACTCTCAACAATCGAGACAAACCCTAGGGATCCCAATGATTTACATATTCGGTATCGGCTGCTGCTCCACCGTCCTCAAGCAGAGCCACCAGAAACTCCGAAACGGAAGAGGAAGAGCACCACCAAAAGTAAACCGGACGCCATCTATTCCGACATTAAGCTCTGACGCCCAAGGAAAGGGCGCCGTTGGTCGGAAGATCACCCCAAACGCAATCTCGAAAGTTTTTAGGAGAGAAGAGGGGCGCGCGGTATACCAAGTCGCTTAAAGGCCTTAAATATTTTGATAATATGAAATTATGTATCTGTTTGCTGTTGAAATCTGTGAAAAGCTGGGAACTTTTGGTGTAAAGCTACGTTTAAATGATAGGATCCGACTATACTTCTCTGTTTCTTAGTTGATTTAGCATGAATATTGCAGGTTACTAACTTGAGTAAATCTGGGAATATTGTTTTTGTCTTGACCTTGGTTGACTTGTGGAATCAGGGGTTAGAAGCTACTGGTGTTGGGAAGTTTAGAAACAAGAGATTAGTAAGATTTATTGGTTGTTGTGTAGAAGGAGACGAGAGATAGTTGGTAAGAGTATGAGCTTAATGATACTCTCTTGAAGTATCTTATTTATTTACTGTAGAAGCCTTTTTTCCTTATGTCATGAGATCCCTATTTTGATCTTCTTTATATTATTTTTTGTCTTTTATGTCTTTGGATGCAGGGGAAAAGCAGCCACTAATGCGTGTTCGAATCACAGACTTAAATTGCACAAGCACTTGATCACTTTTATAACGAAAACCGAAAGTGTCTTGTGACCTGAATGCACACAGAATCTTCTTTAACGAGGAAGGTGATCCTAATATTGTTGCTTTCATAATATTTAGGGTCCCTAATATTTAGCATGTTGATTTCATAATATTTAGGCCCAATGATTAATACATCTGTCTTTGGATACCAAAATGTAATTGCTTGATTGTAAACAACACTTGCAATACATTATAATAAGAGCATCTCCAACCCTTAGCTATTTTCACCTCTATATGCTATAATAGAGGAAAAAGTGATCCATCCCATCTCTATTTTCACCTCTATAATAGAGGAATGCTATTTTCACCTCTATAAATAGAGAAAAAAATAGCATTCCTCTATTATAGAGTCATACTTTTTTATTTTCAAAATAGTCTTTCAAACTTTTATATTTATAACCAAAATAATTATTTTATAGAAAAATAAAATGTTTATAAAAATAAAATTATATTTTTTGTTTACATAATAGTTTTTGAATACAAATTTAGTTTAAACAAATTCATAATTTTATGAAAATATTTTAAAAATTAAAAGTAAATAGGGTTAGTTATCAATTTTTATAAATAAAAAGTATTTTTTGTAAACTTAAAATAGAATCTTTTGAGAATATTCTTTTATAGAGGCAAATATAGAGGAATACATTGGAGACAAACCCATCTCTATTTTAGAGTTCCTCTATTTTAGAAATAAAAATAGAGAAATACATTGGAGATGGTCTAAGGTGCTAAAATTCGTATTTGTATGAAAAACAACTACCATGGACTTATTGAGCCTCTTAACCCATCCACTACAGAACTCAAACGTTGCAGTACTCATGACTTGAGATGAACTTTAAATAAGTGTCACTTAACTCTTCCCATTAAGAAGCAGAGCGTCGTAACCTCAAAAGTTGTTTCAATATAAATAAAACCTTCCATGAATGATATTACAATTTAGCAAAAAAAGAAAGGATCTCACTTCCTAGATCGGGTAAATGGTCATCTTCTGCAACCAGTTCATCTCACACCAATTGGCTGCGTTTTCTAAAACATAGTTTCATAATTTCCAACTGACAGTCACCATCGCCTTAAGCAACCTGCACATGTAGTTCCGCAGAGAAATGAGGAATTTGAGGTCCCCAATATTTGTATTGTGTCGGTTCAAAAAAAAAAAAATATTTGTATTGTGAGAACTGGAAAGGCCAAACTATTAAAGTAACATGAAAATAATTATTTTGCAAAGAAAGGTCTGAGCTCTCAAACTATTGTATTACTTCATTTTCTCCAAAGTTCTTTTACAATTCTCTTTTCAGTTTTCACTAATAACACCAACCTTCTTCCTTTTTGTTCTGGCAAAAAAAAACACTATGACTATACACTAATACCTATTATATACTTTCTTTTTGCTTAAAATACCTCTTATATACTCGAAGAAAATCATCACCGAAAATTTGGTTAACAAGTTATAATTTTGTGAAAAATACATAATTTAATCCAATGAAATAATATTAAAAATAAATATAAAAATCATTAAGAAGAAAAAGAATTGCATTAATGATATTACATTTTCATGTTTCATCCAACCCCGACAAACTAACAAATAAAAGAGAAAATCTTGCAGATACATTTTTAATGATTATCACATTGGCCTTAGAGAAGTTGAGATTTAAATCATGAAAAAACACAATAAAAACTTATACAGATTCAAAATATTATTTTTTAAAAGATAACAAGATCTAATAAATAAAACAATCTAAAATACCATACACACTACCAAGCATCTATACACTCCTAAACAAACAAAGTAATAAAACACCACAACATTTTCTTTTGGATTTTGAAAATAAAGTAAATAGTTACAAAAGCTAGATATTTGCCCCCATACACAACAACCCTCACAAATAATGTAGAAGAATATCAATGATAGTAAATAACAAAAAAAGTTCAAAAATAGGGTAAATTTTGTAATACCACAACATTTAGCCCGAAAACAATACAATTTCTGCAATGCATTTACAACTACACAGTTCAAAAAGGATCCCTCTGTTCAAACTCTCAGAACCCTACAAATGTAAAACTACGTTCGGACCACACCTACTAACGAACATATAAATGTGATATCAGACAATCAGCATTACAAATATTATTGAAAAGAACTTAACTGGATACATTTTCTCAAAAAAAAAACTTAACAGAATACATTAAAAATAACTTAATAAATAAATAAAAGAAATAATGTAATAGTTATAGGACACTAGCATAAATACAAGCTTTCATAAAACAAAATACTAATTTACTTCGTCGAATGGACGCCGCACCTTGAATTTTCCTACTTTACACATAAAACCAGATATAAATAAAAAAAATCTTCTACTACATAGCACAATGATATAAATTAAAAGTCTTCCTCACAATAAAAAAGAGATCAAAATGCTACACCTGATAACATCATATAAAAGATAACTATAAACTGAAACAAATATACATATATATATATATATATATATATACATATTCTATTATGTGTTTTGTTTGTTAGTTTTCAGTCTAGAATGTATATATATATATATATTTAAATACTTCATAAAATTTAAAAATATTTTTCAGTTTTGAATATTTTCTTAAAAAATGTTTTATATAATATTTTCATAAAATAATACACCCCGCCCGTAGGGCGGACCAACGATTAGTATAGATAGATATTGCATATAGCCAATCTCGGCCCCACCAAATTCTATTTTCTCATGGAAACCAACCTTTTGATCTCCTCTTGGCAAGCTAAATCAATTACGTTTTTTTTTAATAATCATACAGGCAAGAGCGAACATTTTCGTCCAACGCTTCTACAAGTCTTTACAATTCCGGGCACATGTTGGACATTCTCTATATATCTGTCATGTCTACAATCGCCGCAAAGTATACTTCAACGGGCATCCCACCACTTTGCTTGTAAATCAATTAACCTCTTTTGTTAAGAGTTTGCTTTTGTATCCGATTGGTTTTACTTAAAAGATGAAGTTGAACACACTAGTGAAACTGAGCTAAAGGAATCCAATAAAAATTAGTTCCAAATGACATAACGAAAGGTTTTAGGCAGGATTCTACTTAGAACTACAAATTAAACACAACATTTCGTAACATCACTCGATAACATAGTTTGGAGCAACGGCCAAGATCCTCTCATCTCTTTGTGAAGCTCTTCTTCTTGGTTCTTCAGCTTCTGCTGCTTCTTGCTCATTGGCCAACACTATAAGGTGGCCTTCTTTGCATACCAAACTCTGTAATGTACATTATATATATATATATATATACGTTCTGGTGTTAAGTAGAAACATAAAAATTCGAAATAATCTTCATTTGCAAAATTGTTTTGGATTTACCTCAATAATGGCTCTGAGTTTCTTGATATCGAGTTTGACTTGCTCTTGCGAACTGTATTTCTTTTTTTCGTTCTGCTGATCGATGTACCATCGTATCAGCTCCTTTTGTCTCATTCCAGGCAATTCAGAACCTAAAAGAAGAAAAAGAGATCATTTTTTTTTAGAGTTGAGGAGAGCAAGTAATGGTTGCGAGAACTGAAGAGTTCTTACTGTCTTTGTTAACAGTTTCTTCGTGTTGTCTAAGGCGAATGACTAAGGCCTGTGTGATTTTATCATATTCTTCCTCGCTAATCACCAGCTTTGGAGCTGCTGCTCCATTATCTGTTGATAATACACCATCATGTTCGTTATGAACCATAACTTATGGTTCATAAGTGACTCAGAAGTAAAAGGATGAGTATACACTGTGTTTAGGTACAGTACCTGCAGTAGCAGGAGCTGGCTCGGCTGCACCATTCTGTTGATCTTCATCTCCGTTACCAGGATTTTCAGCGTCATTTGTGTCGTCCATGTTGTCACCGTTAGCATCTTCGTACTCCGAAAGATCAATGTCACCTGACTCAACACTGGGCAAGAGGACCAGATACGTTACGATTAAAATTCTGGGACAGATCAAGATATAGGAGAGGCTTGAAAAGTTACCTGATAACTGAGGTTTTTAAAAGTTTGACAGCTAAAAGAACATGACTTGGTTTCACCTGAGAAGCAGTTTCCGGATAAAGCAAATTAATGACTTGTAGAGAAAAGAAAGAAAGAAAGAAACGAGACAATGGTTAAGGGTAATCACCAGAGTTTCTAAATGACTCCTAGCAATGGCTTCCGAGAGCCTGATCAGAGCCTCCAGCTGCCTAACTGTCATTCGATATGCGACTCTTGTGCCAGGAGTTGTATCGCCTCTGCGTAGAACAACATAAGACTCGACAAGTAGCTTTCTTGCTTCGGGGCTTAGCTGCAACACAGATGAAGATACCAAAAAGATATTAGCATCTCCAAAACAAGAGCATTTTGGGAGTTAGTTACCAACCTTTGGCTTTAACGTTTTGGCATATGCAATGTAGCGCTTGAGTTGTACGGTAGTAAATTCAGGCGAAAGAGCAGCTTCTTGTTTCTGGTGGACACGCACGATATGATGGGCGATGTGGTAATCCGTTACCTCATCAGGGTCGTCAATCATAACGTACACAAGATCAAACCTCGAGAGAATGGCAGGTGGAAGGTTAACGTTATACTGAAAACAGCATGATCAGATCACAATTAGAAATATACAAAAAACTTCCATGAAAGTTCTTAAACAAAGATAAATATCAAAACATGCATCCGTTTATAATCATTCAACTTCGGGAATAAACTCACCTTAAGTGGTTTAGATTTATCATATCGCCCACCAACAGGATTAGCTGCTGCAAGAATTGATGTCCTCGCATTCAACGTTGCTTGAATCCCAGCTTTCGTAATGCTTATTGTTTGCTGTTCCATGGCTTCATGAATAGCAACCTTTTTGTGTCCAAATGTAAATAGTAATCTAAATTAGCCACAGACCAGGAAACTCAATCCTCTGTGCTGAAACTAGCAACAATGATCACTTACCTGATCTTTGATATCCATCTTGTCAAACTCGTCAATGCAACAGATTCCATTGTCAGCAAGCATTAAAGCACCAGCCTATGAAAGAACAATATGATATCAATTACAATTGAAATACAGAAATCACAGTATCAAAGGAGGCGAGCATTGTTCAAAGCCATCTACAAAGTACATTCAAAGTTTATTTGCAAGAAATCTATAACAATGCACATCAAAAGTTACCTCAATGCAGAATTCTCCCGTTTCTGGTTCTTTAGCCACAGTTGCAGTCAACCCAGCTGCAGAAGAGGACTTCCCAGACGTATACACAGATCTTGGTACAATGCCTGCGGTATACCTGCATAATATTATATTAAACCAAACCCAAGGGATCAGATTTCAGAAGAAGAAGAAAATAGACGGTTTGGATTTTCAGTGAGAATCAGTACTTGAGGAATTGGGATTTAGCACAGCTGGGATCCCCAACAATACAAACATTGATATCTCCTCTAAGGTTAATGCCTTCATGAGTGGTCTTATGCACACCGCCTAAAAGCATAAGTAGAACTGCACGCTTGATATCTTGATGACCAAAAACGGTTGGCGCCATGCTTCCAACTAACTTATTGAAGTAATCAGGAGTGTTCCTCATCTGCTGAATTTCATCTAGCTCTTCTCCCTACAATGTTTTAACAAGAATAGATGTCATTAGTTGTATATATAGCAAGCATGTGAGAGGTCATATAAAAAGAGTAAAATTGGGAAACTGCAGAATATTAACCATCACGATTTCCTATATATAATTTATTGTAAGCCTCACCGTGAACTGCTGCTGATCATCTTCATTAGAATCATTCTGGCGGTTCCTCATATCAGTGTTCCTGCTACCATCAGCAATCTGAAAAGAAGAAAACAAACATTGAGATTGGACACGCCTCACATTAAGTTCGGGTTTGACAGTTACTATAGATGACAAACCTGCACTGAGTTTGCAATAAAGGCAAGCCGATACGAAAGATCTCGAACTCCCAGAGCCTTAAGACCTTTGACACCTTCGTGTCCAGCAGTGGAGCTTTTCTGCTGTGATGAGTCTCGGCGGCATTCTGCTCTCTCTCCAGGTGCTGCCAACGCTGATATGTCAGGTATCACAACAACCGTTCCCGTAAATATAACCCTGCGAGGACAAAAAAAAACCCAAAAGAAGGATTCAAAACGAATGCAACTATTGGTCGTTATAAATATAGGGACATAAACTAGTGCAAGAGGGAAACTCACGTGTCACCCGCTCTGGCCTGTTCAACAATCTCATGACGCAGAATGACATCCAAAGAGCGTGGCAAGGAACCAGCAGGTATCTCCTTAGAAGTCTCCTGCATCCTAACTCTTTGCCAATCCGCAAACTTGCTCTCTTGTCTAAGCAGTGCCCATCTTGCTCTGTTCAAACAAGTTGGGCTCACACAGATCGTAGGCTGCATCATCAATACCATGAAAAGTTAAACAAGGAAATTCAAGCTAAGAGCGTCTTTAAAAAAAAAGAAGCACAGCAGTAAAGTACCTGTGTGTACTTAAACTGTTGTTCAACGTTCTTAATAACGCTGCCACAGTCTAAGCACTTGAAGGTTCCATAAAGAAGCTCAGGTCTCACTTCGCTAGTTCGAGTGACCACACCAGTCACCGACACTAGCTTCCCAATTTCTGCAGTCGTTAGCTCCCTCAACCTGCAATGTTGATAACAGAGTCACAATCATACAAAACTACAAATTTAAACATAAAAAGTTCATGGCTAGAGAGAAAAATGAACAGCTAATCTCAAGGTTTTTCATGAGAGAGAGGTATTCAATTCATCATCACAATCACCAAAACACTAAATAAAGACTCAACCTAAGATATCAACTGGTCATGGATAGCACAAAAAACAACAAGTACAATTTTTAAAAAAAAATATAATAATAAAGACATAATCATTACCTCTTGGTGAAAGGGAGGTTGTAGAAAGAAACATTGATATCTTTGTTGGGAGTCTCATCAGAAATGAAAGAAGGGTTCATTTCAATCACAAACCTCTTACAAGCATTCCTCAAATACGGCTCAAACCTAAACCAATTTTTACAAAACCGAAATTAACAACAAATCTAGGGTTTGTATAAAATTTATAATTAAAAAAAAAAAAAGCACAAACCTGAGGTACTCGTCGGCTATTGCATTCTGGAGAGCGTCGTTGAAGCCCATAACATGTGAGAAATCGATGTACATCATCGTCGACTCGCCACCTCGGATTGCTTCAATCTCCGCCTCGTAGTACAGCTCCGGCTTGTTCGCATCTAATCGAAAACTGAGACCACAAATCACAAAGTTAATTTAGCATCGAATAAGAGGCGATACGGAACTTGGAAATTCCACAAACACGAACTTCTTGAGGAACTCTAAGAAGACGTTCTCCACTTGAATCGCTTGCTCGTCCATTACAAACCCACCAAACGCCTCCATTTTCCGCCAAAGTTAAAACCCTAGATTTCGTTTGAACAGAGAGAGAGAGAGTAAGAGGAGGCAAAATTTTGTCGTCTCAGTTTCTCACTGTGGGGGTAAAAGAACATTGTTGTGGCGGGAAATCAAGTGGGCTTCTCTATCATTTTCCCGCCAAATCCATAGCGTACATTGGGTCTTGCTAATGGGCCTCATATTGGGCTTTGATTTAAACTTCTTTTTTTTTTAAGTGATGGAGTATTATCCAAGTGGCATGCCGCAATCTACTTTGGATGATGATTTGAATCAATCGTCTTCTACGTCCTTCCTTTTGGTATTCTTCTTCAATTATCTACTGACTGATAGATGCAGAATCTGTGAAGTTTGCTGTTACTTTAGGATAAAGAAGAGGGAAAAATGGTGGCGGCTGCGACGCAGATATTTCAGTTACCGTTACAGTACTCTGTTTCTTCCGGCCGACGGAGTTATTACGGTGTTTGCTCGCCGTCTCCGGTTGTAGTCCGTAGGAGTAGTGGACAGAGGAAGAATCGGAGAGTGGTAGTTCATCAGGAGAAAGGAGAGGCGGCGGAGATTCGAGTTCCGGTTCCGTTAACATTGGAGCAACAAGAGAAGGAGAAAGAAGACAGAGAGGACGAAGATGAAGATGAAGATGAAGGAGAAGTGGATCCTGAAGATCTTAAATACGTCAATGAGATCAAACGGGTTTGTAATTACCATTTACAGATGTAGTTAGTATTTGATGAAACAAAAACGTTTTTCTTTTTTATTTTGTGGTTAGGTGTTGGAGCTACTGAGGAGGAACAGAGACATGATGTTCAATGAGGTAAAAAAAAAACACATCCCAGTCACGCTTTATGTGTTTCCTATTGAAGGATGAGAAACTAATAAGTCTCAACTTCAAATGCATAGGTGAAGTTGACCATAATGATTGAGGACCCAAGGGAATTGGAAAAAAGGAGACTTCTTGGCATAGAAGAGGAGGATGCCCCTAGTCGGGAAGACTTAGCCGATGCCTTGGAACTGGTTCACTTTTCTCTTAAACTTTCATTTTGTCACTTCAGATGCACTACTTAGGAGTGAATTGTGAGGAGATGATATGCTAGTTTTCAGAAAAAGAGAAGAAAGGAACTCATATTCGGCTCTGTTTTAGGAGTATATAGAGTTAGCTGTGAATCACTTGCTTGGAAGCCTTGGTTAACCAACCTTTATTCAGTTGCATTTATCGTTGATCTGTAACATTTCTTGTTTAAATGGGGGACATTATGCTGGTCTGTCTAACATCTAGGTTTAGTATATGTGCTTGTAATATAAATCCTATTACTCGTCATGAAGATCAAGCTGTCTGTCACTTCACAAGACCAAGTTAAGCAGTTTGCTTTGTGTAGTTACAAGGGGTAACTAAGTTGAAACTTGGTGGGGGAAATAGTTTACTTTTCAAGCATTAAGTATGATGATCCTTAACAATGTCTTTCTGTCTTCTCGCAGGTAAATGAAGGGAAAATCCCTAAAGATCGTCTCACTCTCCAGATGTTGTATGAGGAAATGATCCGTTGGCCAAATTTAGAGGTACCTCTTCTTTTAATCCTACAATTGTGTGTGTCTATTTGTGACCATGATAGAAGAAAACTATCACCGTTTCTCCTGAGACATTTCAAATCCATTATGCAACAACTGATATAAGCATCTCAATTCAAGGTGGTACAAGTCATATAGACATAAGTTCATAAGACATCCCTGGTATCATACTTGGTGCATTAAATTTATAGAGAGCTCTTCCATAAGAAACCCATATACATGCAACTCACTTGGCATATGAAGGTAGCCTTTATGAAACACAGAAAGCCTATTGTATTGGGTGCTCTAACCCCAAGGGGTAATGTGCATATTGGTACAGCACCTGTAACAACATCTTAGTTTTATTTGATGGTGTTGATTCCTGCGTCGTTCCTAAAATCTGATGGAAGAGTATCTCTTTCTGTCTTTGTAACTCTCTCGTGATCGCTAATATCCATTTAATTAGTTAGCTGCGCACAACTCTGTTTAAAAACCTTTTATCTTAACCCTTATCCTATGTATCTGAAAAGGTTGAGGTTTCAAAGAAGCAGCGAACAAAATCATTGTATGCGAAATCCACAGACACCGGAATAGATCCAAAAGAGGCAGCCAAGAGACTCAACCTAGAGTGGGATTCAGCTGCTGCAATTGAAGAAGCCGATGTCGATGATGATGACACTGGAGTAGCCAAGAAAGCCATGGTTTGTTCTCAAATCTCTCTCAACATCATTACTCTTTTCTTCCAACCTTTGCAGCTTTTTTTTCTATTCAAAACTTTGGGATCTGATTGATATTTTCTCTTGACTCTGTTCTTAATATCTCGCAGGGTTATGGAGCGTTGTACTTAGTCTCATCTTTTCCAGTTATCATCGGTATATCGGTTGTGTTAATCTTGTTTTACAATTCCCTTCAGTAGATTCCAAAACCTTTTCGGTTTTTCACATACACCAATATTTGGCCCATCATGGATGGTTTGTAACTTCATATTATGAAATGAATTTTAATTATTTGATCTTCTTCTTACCTAAATCAACAGCTTGTGGTCTGCACAACTTCGGGTAATATTCCAAATCTTTGGGTAATATTATAATAAGTGTGATTCGATTCGTGCGGGCTTATCTACCTTTGTCAGATCCTGTCTCAATCTTAGGCATGGTCTCATGTAAATAATGCTAGAAAACTCGGCTTATTTATTCGTTTATGTGTTTTATAATAAAGTCAATAGCCTTTGGCTGAGATTAATACGCAGGTAAGAAGAAAAGCTGGACGTGCAAATCATGATCAAGTGTTACCCACCGGACGTGCAGTCCATGCTTACTCAGTCTATAAGTACCCGTCATTTCTTTAGCCTTAAGACGTAGCCGTTGTCATTTCTCATCTTACTAGTTAGACATTTTCAGACCAAAAAAAAAGACAATGGCAGCCGCAGTTCTCATGCCAACGATAAGCTTTAGAGATGGGAGCATTCATGAGGACTGGCAAGTTCTAGGCAGAGACGAGCCGAAGAAGAAGATCCTGGTCAAGCAAACGAGTATGAGGCATTCCGAGAGAGAGATATCGATGGACCCAAAGTCAGTCAAGTCGTTGTCTCTCTCACCATCCTTAAGAAGAAACGATAGCTTCGATATGATGCTGTTACCGGCGATGTCACCTCCTAGAGACTTAGATGCGCCAATGCCTCTTCCTTTGCAGCCAGTTCGGACTAAGTTTGTGAGCCGTAGCCTCCCAAACTCAACCACAACTTCTCCTAAACAACGTTCGGGTTTGATGCGTGCGCTCAAAGGCAAGGAACAAGACTCGTCTTCTTCGTCTGCATCATTGAAGAGAAGCAAATCTTGTGGATCTACGAGCAAGAGACTCTCTCTTCGAAACTCTTTCTTCATTAAAACAGAATCGAACAAGAGCATCAACAATAACAATACATTAGAAGATGGGTTCAAATGCAACGCTCTGTGTCTATACCTCCCCGGTTTTGGAAAAGCAAAACCGGTCAGATCATCAAGGAGAGACGATTCTTCTTCCATCACCCGAACCACCACCACCACGACGTCGGCGTCATCGTCCGTTACGGTTTCAAGAACTGTCTCCGTCAGAGAAACCACCACAACAACCACAGTGATCTCAGCTACTCGAGCTTCAATGGAGAAATTCGATTGCAACTCATACGCTTCGGAATCTGTAGGAGACGAAGGAGGTGGTCACTTATTCGACTTACCGTCTGAACTCGTCAAAAGCGGTTCGGGCAAAAATGATCATGATGATCCGGTTTCAGCAGCTTTCGTGTTCGACAAGGAACCTATTGAGAAAGAGATCAAAGGGGTTCTAAAGATGTCTGGTTCTAAGAACAGAAGATCTATGGAGTCTTCGCTTCGTCAGGTTCGGTTCTCCACGACGTCGCCGGTTTCTTACCCGACGTCACCGGCAATCTCGCCACGGTTGCTAGAAGCCAGCAAGGATATCAATGTTTTCTTGGAAGCTCAAGCAGTTTGAGTGATAATTAAGAACGATATAAGATGTAATATACGGAAGTCTTGTTATATTTTTATTTTCTTTTTGCTAACAATTTCCCAAGAAATCAATATTGTTTTTAAAATTAGAATTAGCGATTTGTGTTAATATTTTAGTGCCAATTTACAGAGATAGATATTTGGAAATATTCCAAATATCTTATTATTGTTTTTATTAATTATTTTAGATAATTATTATCTTTAATATTTTAGGGTTTTACAGTTTTTATTATATATAGCCGTCTAGGCTCATGGTTGTATTTAGTTTTATGATTCGATTAATAAAAGTTAAGAGTTTTCTCTTTTGTTCCTTGTTTTCGGTAGATCATTGGTGATCTCAACGAATTTAAGAAGACATCGATCTTAGGTATTCTTAGACTAAATAAGATCCTTTTGATTATCCTAGTTTTCCGGGTATTTTTAGAATCAACGGATCTCTAGTCTTATTCCTAAAAGCTTCCGCTACATCAGTTGGGTAGATAGATATTTGGAAATATTCCAAATATCTTATTATTGTTTTTATTAATTATTTTAGATAATTATTATCTTTAATATTTTAAGGTTTTACAGTTTTTATTATATATAGCCGTCTAGGCTCATGGTTGTATTTAGTTTTGATTTGATTAATAAAAGTTAAGAGATTTCTCTTTGTTCTTTATTTTCGGTAGATCATTGGTGATCTCAACGAATTTAAGAAGACATCGATCTTAGGCATTCTTAGACTAAATAAGATCTTTGTGATTATCCTAGTTTTCCGGGTATTCTCAGAATCAACGAATCTCTAGTTCTATCTTTTAAAGCTTCCGCTATGATAAGTTTCTTGGGCTTCCACTTAAAACCAATTGGTAATTAGTAGTGTGACCCAAGTCCCTTATATATTACTTATGTCTCCATCATATATATTCGATGTGGGATCTTCTCTCCAATACCCTCCCTCGAGATAATGGTGCGTATAACCATTAATCTCGCAGAATCCATCATACCCCTCCGAGATAATGCACTGTTTCTAGCTATGTCGAAGAACTGAGCCTTCTCTGGGCCATCAGTTAATGGGTTGATCGGGCCACTGTCCGGACCGGATTAAATGGTCAGGGTATTGGGCCGGCTCTGATACCATGATAAGTTTCTTGGGCTTCCACTTAAAACCAATTGGTAATTAGTGGTGTGACCCAAGTCCCTTATATATTATTTATGTCCCCATCATATATATCCGATGTGGGATCTTCTCTCCAATAAAACTCGTTGAGGTCGTGTGGTTGCAGTATCATATTGTGGATGATGAATCAATATGTTGGAAACGGAAAATCTACCAATTGAGGCTTGCAGTCCCGATCAGTACATACCCTAATGACTTGTGCTTAAACATATATTAATTGAGATTTATTTTAAATTTTATACACAAACTAATAAAAATAGACTAAATACTGTTTTCTGTTAGTCAAACATTTATAGATGATGACATGTCATTAACGAAATCTGTCGCTGAACTGTCTGTTTACGACTTAAAATAATAGTTATTAAAATAATATTTATCTCAAATCTGTTGTAGGGGGAATCGAAGCCAGGTTGGCCCGGATAAATATACAGACTATAAACCATTGTGACAAACCAATTCATTTTTAATTCTCTGTGGTTTAATATATATATATATCTGGTAGATATTCGATTCTGATATTTTTTCTTGTTTCCATCTTCTCCAATTTTTGTCTACCATAAAAATTCATAGTGAATTCATATCAACAATTATATATATATTTGATTATTTACATTATTTATTAATTATATAATATTTCTAAAATAATTTAATAAATATGAAGATATTAATAATAAATCAATTTAACTGTAAATTTAAATTTACTTTTAATTATAACAAAATCTATTAAGAAACATCTAACAAAATGTTGGTAAATTTTTTAAAATTAACTCTTTGATTAATTTCATGATTAGTAATATAACATATTATTTAAATTAATTTAAAGATTAATAGCCCTTACAACATCTTGCATAAACTCACCCAATCACTATTTTTAGCAATGAAAGTTTATGCAAGATGTTGTTAAGGCTATTATAAATTTAAATACATTTTCATATTTTAATTTATATATTACTTCTATTTTGATAAAATATATACTATACTTAAAAATTTATAAAATAGCATAGTATTTTAATTTTTTATTTTTATGATAAATTTTTAAATTAACTTATAATAATATATTATATTATTAGTTACAAAATTAATAAATTAATTAATTTAAAACATATTTAAAATTTTAGTAAGATTTTGCTAGATTTTTTTAAACAGATTTTGTTATTATTAAAAGTAAATTTAAATTTACAATTAAATTAATTTGTTATTAATAACTTCATATTTATTAAATTTTTAGCAATATATATAATTAATAGATAACGTAAATAATAAAATATATATAATTATTGATATGAATTCATTATGAATTTTTATGGTAGATACAAACTGGAGAAGAAAGAAACAAGAAGAAATATAGAATCAGATATCTAAAGATATATATTAAACCACAGAGAATATAAAAAATGAATCGGTTTGTCACAATGGTTTAGGGTCAATATATTTATTCGGGCCAACCCGGGTTCGAATCCCCCCTGTAACAGATTTGAGATAAATATTTTTTAATAATTATTATTTTAAATCGTAAACAGACAGCTCAGTGACACATCAGATTCTGTTAATGACATATCATCATCTATAAACATTTACTAACAGAAAAACGGTCAATGTATGATTTGGTCTATTTTTATTAGTTCGTGTATGAAAATTAAAATAAATTTCAATTGATGTATATTTTAGTACAGGTCATCAGTGTATGTATTGATCGGGACCGCAAGCCTCTGTTGACATATGAATTGGTCGATTTTCCTATTGAAAACCATTTTCGAAACAAAAAAAAGAATACTTATTGATATAAATGGAAACTGTAGATTCGTGGAGAATATAACAGGTGCAAGATCCTGTAGTTTTCGGCTACCCCTCTTAAATGTGTGGGCTTGGAACGTATTAAATGAATATAAACCCATCCACTACATTCAATATTGGGGCATAATTGAAATCGTTAAAAATAAATTACTTAGTAATTTGTAAATCGATATTAATTTGGGGATGGTAGGGTTCGTGAATGTGCTAAAAAGTTTGTTTTTACATGTCTTGCTTCATGTAACATTTAATGCGGAAGCGTCGGTGCACATTCTCTTGTTTGTGTTTTTCTACTTATTTGCAATCTATTGTTTCTGCTTTTGTTTTTATGTAGTTAACTTTGATGGTAATTTGAAATGAAAATGACTGAATGAATAATTGTTGTCGTTGTTAGGAGATTTGTTGATTGGAAATAATTTGTATGATTGTTGAGCATTTGGCAGTGAGAGACTTTCCAGCCTTTACGACAATTAACAACCACGAAACTTGGAAGGACCCTATCCGTGGGGTCACACCTCACAGTTGTGTGTTTCCAAATTTTTGAGTAATAATAATTAAATAAAAAGGGTAAAGTAAACAAAAAAGTTTAGTTTGTAATTTGGTAAATTATAATATATATATATATATATATATATATATATATATATATATTCTGAATGCGAGTTTTTATTTTTTATGATTTTTTCTTTATCACTCAGTTCTAACTTCTAAGGAAGAAAAAGTGCAAACTTTTGGTTAATTAACACGACAAAAGATCCATCGAAGACCACAACAACTTTCACTAATACTTATAACTAAAGAGACTACTTTTCCAAATACAAATAACCAAAAATATTATAAATCCCATCACAGAGATGCTTATATACCAAGTGACTCTGAGCTGTATGATTCTATAAACCCCCATTTTATAATACAAATGAAAGAATACTACATGAAAAGCAAAAACTTCATAGAAAATTGTTACATTCGCCTAAAATACCTTTTCAAGATTTACGTTACAATACAAAGTGGAAACCATTACTTATAACATACTCTATTTTTGTCTTCATTGCCGTGTCCTAATCAGACGATCTCCAATCGTCCTGATCTCAAATGTCTTAACCGCAAGGCCAATATCACGCATCGTGGTATCAAGAACGTAAGGATTGTTATCAAACATGATGCGTGTCCCGTTAAAAAGATGACGGCAAGGCTCACGACGCTGCGAGATAGAACCGTGGTAGTGAAAATAGCGGATTAGACTTCCCGCTCCGTGGTATGTCTTCCCCTGTAGATTCTGCGACATGTGAACTCCCGTCGCAAACACGTTACGCGGTTGAACCGCGTATTTCCTATCCCGTCGTGGGACTTTCTTCACATCTCTATACGCCAGTTTCTCAAATCCCCATTTCCTGACAACACACAACTACAATATCAATCATCCAAAAACTACAATCCAATTTTCTTAAAAATAGTAAAATCACAGAGAATGAAAAAACTAACCAAAGCATATATATTTATACTAAACCAAAACCGATGGTATATTTAATTTTGAACCAAATTTAACCAAAATTACTTGTATCTTTTACCCATTTTTTTCCTTTTTAAATCAAACCACCCGTTAGAAAAGAATCGAACTTGCTGGCCTACACTCATCAATCAAATCGTAGCAAATCTCGAGTTAGTTTGGGAAAATCTGAAAGCTACAAGAATCATTGAAAACAACTCTTACCACATGGATGATGGACCATTGGAACCACTAAAAAAGCGTGCAACAAAAAAAGAAAAACTCTTCTCACAGGAAACATATTGACAGAATCAGATGCTACTTTAACCAAATTAGTGATGATTGATTCCAAATGCTTAAACCGCACATGGGTTGGTTCTCAAACAATAAACCAATCAAAACCAAGACTTTTAAATTCCGGTTTAAAAAAAACATTCCAAATAGTTTACCTGTAAGTTCTGGCCGGACCGTCCCCGGAGAAACAGAGCTGACTACTCATAGGCATCTGTTCAATGGTGAACTGAGAATATTCCTCTAGAGTTTCCATCACCGACGAGATTGTATTATTGGGAGGGATAGAGATAAACTCATCAACATCGAAGAAGAAGATCCACTTGGCATCGAATCTGTATCTGTGCAAACAATCATTCACCACCATGAACTGGTTGTGATAGTATCCATCGAACCGTTCTTGATCTCTGATATCGTGTAACGTCACTCTCCCGAGCTCAATCCACGGCCGTAGAACCTCGCGCACTTCCTCTCGAACCCCTCCGGCGTCGTGGAGAACGAAGTGAGATCTCTCTCCGAAGAACCTCGCGTGGTAAGCGATCCACTCCCTCACTCGCTGCGGGCTTAGGTTTCCGTACAGAGACGAGCCGCAGTAGAGGTAATCGTACTTCTCGCGGCGGCGGCGATTGGTGTCGTAGCGGTCGAAATCGACGGCGTTTGGGGTTTCGGTTAAGACCGGAATCGAATCGGTGACGTTCCGATCTGCGTCTCCGGTGGTGGCGTGGAGGAGAAGAGTCCCGCCGGAGTTTTTAGGGTTTACGGTCGCCGGGAATGTGCAGTTGACGACGACGGTTGTGTAAACTCGGCCGTATCCCCAATCGGTTAAGATTTTGTTACCGTCGGTTAACACCCGGTTCTCAGACTGGTTCAGTGGGACCCACTCGCAACGGTAAGACGGGTGTGCGTAGACGTGAAGTGGCTTCGAGGATAAGCCGATAACGGCGAAAGTGTTGACGCCGCCTCTGTAAGCGCTCATCAACACGAAGTTGTAAGCCGCCCAGCCGTAACCAGTAAACGACCGTTTGGTAACGCCGTTATTTAACGCCGACTTCTGTTTGACGTCGCTGTTATCCACTACCGCGTTGCCAGTAGACAGCCGTTTTGTATCACCGTTGTTCACCAGAGGCAGTTTTATATCGCCGTTATTCACTACGGCCTTTTCTGTTAACGGCCGTTTAATGACGCCGTTTTCTAATCCCGAGCTGTTTAGGACGGCGAGGGAAGTGGAATTAACGGCGTCCGAAGCGGAGATTCGTGAGATGCAGAATCTGAGTTCGGAAGCGGAGATGGAGAAAGAAGAAGGTATGAAAGGGAGGAGAGTGGCTAAAGTGCAGAGAACGAGTAACGCCACTAAAATGACCTTGAGCTCGGCGGAGAAGTTCCATAAGAAACAAATTAGAAGGTTTTTATTATCCTTAGTATTTTGGTCTTTCTCTTTCGCCATTTTCGAGGTTCTTCTTTCTACTGATGAAGTAGAAGAAGAAGAAGACGAATCAGAACGTACGAAGCGTTTGAGAAAGTAAAGCGACAGAGCACAGAGAGAAAGAGAAAAGGAGAAGTGACCAGATAATGAATAAGAGTCTCTTGTTTATATTTTTTTTTCCAAGTTATTTTTTTTTTCCAAATATTAACCTATTACTTATTCATTTTGCGTGTTTATTTTTAAACAAGCTGAAGATAAACAAATTCTTCAAATATGATTGCTAACTTTGTGAGTGATTCTCTAAAAAACGTTTCTGATGAGAATTTGGTCTAATAATATATGTACTTGACAAACAATTATTTAGTTTGTGAGTAATTTTCAGTTACTAGTTATTTGTATATATATAGCTATATCATCTTCCATGAAAATATAAATTATTTATTCATTTTTTTTAGTAACTAGCCGAAAGATATAAAGTCTTCATATATAATTCGAGGAAGTTATTCTAGTTTTTTCTTATACTTGTTTAGAAAATGTACATAGTACATGTGCTAAACAGCGAGTAATGTATTAACGAAAAGAGTTACTAAAATTATTAGCAGCCAAAATGAGTTGGATTTGCAGATTAAAGGGTTTAGCTTTTTCCAAACAGATTTTGTCGTCTTTGTAATTTTCTCATACCCACCGCTTTACTTTTATTTTACGCAATTTACAAATCAAACCTCTAGTTTCTCTGATTTTAGTTTATAGTAAATTTATCATCGACCTTTGGAAAATGGTATGCGAAAGTTTCTCGCAAATTAATTCGCTTAGTAATTCTGACTAATTATCATTCTTTAACTGAATCATTTTTGTAATGAAATTACTGTCTACAGTAGAGCTGGGTAGCGGTGGATGCCCGTTCCAATTTGGATGCCCGTTCGGATTTGGATCGGGTATTTCGATATAAGAAATAGAACCCATTAGAGTATTTTATACTTCGGATCGGATTCGAGTATTTTTGGTTCGGGTTCATATATTTTTAGTTTGGATTTGGATATTTAGATTTTGAAAGGAAAAAGACACAAATTCTTCATTTTCCAAACTTCTTGTATTAAAAATATACATTTAATTTAAAGGTAATTCTCTCAAATAACACTTTTTAAGTTTTTGTACAAAAATAACACTCAAAAATAAAATGACCAAAATAGCACATTTTTGTTTTGAAAATTTTAATATTTATTTTTTGTTTTTAAATATTTAAACACATTCTTAAAACCACACTCCTTAACTCTAAACCATAAGTCTTAAATTAATTAACCCAAGAGTTATAAATGCATATTTAAATTTCAATAAAACTTTTTTTTTTTCAATAAAACTTCTTTTGGTCATTTTCCTCCTTATGATGATATTTTTGTGACAAAATTTGGTTTAGTGTTATCTTGGTCTTTTTCTCTTAACTGTTTTTAGTTGATAATAGATTAAATGATTAATGGATTTCAGATAAAATTTAAATCTAAAAAACATTAATTTGGTTATTGTATTGAAATTTGAGTATAATTTTTGTTAATGCACAAAAAATAAACTTGACATGTTTTTCAAGTGAGTGATAATCCATAATTATATGTATATTATCTGATTTTAAACTATGTATAGCATTAATATAAATATTTTGAATTAAATGAGAGAACTAAACTAGAAATATAAGGTTAAATATATATATATATATATATATATATATATATATATATATATTCGGTTAATTTCGAATATCCATTCGAGTTTGGATATTACCCGTTCGAATTCAGGTATCAAATCTCTCTTCACTCAATATTCGTTCGGATTTTTGTTCGGATTTTTCGGATCGGGTTCGGGTGGGGATTCGAGTATCGGATAAAGTGCCCATGCCTAGAGTTGGACATCATTACTCGTTACTCGCCTTAAACTCGCTACTTAACTCGTATCCGTCTTGAAAATTCAAGTACTCGAAGTTGTCAAGACAAATAACAAATCAATAATTTTCATTAGTTACAAGATCAAATCAAGTATCACTATTATTTTTAATATTTGACTAGTTACTTGCCTCGCTACTTACTCTATTACTTGATATTAGTTACATGATATACTAAATACCTGTACATTTTTTTCTTGTACTTGCATTTATGATTGGACAAAAATATGACCCGCACCTTGTGCAGGGTGAAAATGATTATATAAAATATAGTCAACATTAATATTAGAATGTGTAGTAGTCCTGCGATTTCGGTTTTCGGTTAACCAAAATTTTGAAAAATTAATTTCAAAATTAACCAAACTGAATTTCGGTTTAGTTTTTGGTTATTTTCGGTTTTCAATTTTATACCAGAAAATAACTGATATAATTGGTTTTCAGCCAATTTCGGTATAATTTTCTTTAAAAATTCGGATATTTTCGGTTAATTTTGGCTATTTGGTTAAATTCGGATATTTTTGGTTTTTCGGTTAATTTCGGTTCGGTTTTCTGGTTATTTTAGGTCGTTATCGATTTTCATTTTTTTGAAAATCAAAACCGAAAGAAAACCAAATTATTATTTGTTTAAATCCTACCAAACTGAACCGAATTGAAAACCGTAACTGAACTAAAATCATTCTTACTGTTCCATACAATATAAATATTATGACAGCGTAGTGGTTAGAAATATTGCGTGATTGATTGTGGTTTCTATTGTATATTTTTGGAAAGTACATTCTTTTTTTTTGTCATCAAACACACAGACTCATATAGGCTCTGCACACCAAACTGGGAGCTCCACATCCATGTGAACGACGAAAGACGATTATTGTCTGGCACTACGTGCTAAACGATCCGCCCTTAAATTCTCCGTTCGTGGAACATGAATGATTTGTGAACTCTGAAAACTGCTTTGTAGACTCTTAATATCCTCCAGATAATTTGCAAAGGCCGGCCACTCTTCTGGTTCTGAAACCATCTTCACCAACTGAGAACAATCCGTTGCAAACGTAACCCGGAACTGTCGTAGATTTTTCATACACTCCATTGCCCAAATCAAAGCCTCCACCTCTGAGTGGAGGGGAGATAAACTGGCCCGACATTTCGTGCCCCCATTAGTCCCTGAAAGCACTCTAGAGTACTATACCAACTTTATCCCGAAAAAGAATCCTTATCCTTCCACGAACCATCTAAAAAGCACCATCTCCCTGGAATTGTAACAGGTTGCATTACTTGTGGCGGTAATGATCCTCTTACATTTAATTCTTGTGCCGCGGTCCACATGGTAGATTCCGTTTCAGCCAATTTTAAAGTATCTTGTGGATCCACATCCAGATTACTAAAGATCTTGTTGTTCCGTGCCTTCCAAATATACCATAAAATCCAAACAAATTGATGATCATTCATCTTTGGTAAAACTCTCCAGAATAAATGGTCTATATTAGTAAATAGCGCTTCCGAAGGAAATGCATCTGGATTTGTTGGTATCTTTGATAGTGCCCATATCTGCCGAGCTGGAGGACACTAAAAAAAAACATGGTTTAGAGATTCCTCAGCATGCCCACATCTATCACACCCAATATCCCCTTGCAACCCTCTTGCTTTTAGATTCTTTCTGACATCAATACACCCTGATACAATCTGCCATAGAAAATGCTTCATTTTTGGTGGGCACCTCATCAGCCAACACTGAGCTTTCAAAACTTCTACCGTAGGGCCAAAGATAATCGGTGGTTTTCTTTTATCTGGGTAAATTCTTTCGACATCGTAACCTGATTTAACCGTGTATCTTCCATTTTCCTGGAAAGTACATTCTAGTTAGGATACTAATTAGCAATAATTATAGACGATTATAATTCTATAATAGCGATTGCATAAAAACATAATTTTGGAAACCATGAATATTACGAAACAAAAACATTTTCATAGTTTGAATATATAAAAACAGAAATAATGAACATTCTTTAACGTCTCACAAATTCAGCCGGTCTATAATTTTGTATATCATCTTCTCATGATTTAGTAAAGAAATAAATATCACGGTCAAATACAATTAATAATAATACAAAATTATGTGGTAAGTAATGGTTACAAAATTGTAATGACCATGATTTTTTTGATTTTAGAAATAATATGTTGACATAATTTTGAAAACAATTGTGTTAACCTCCTAAATTTAGTAAGTGATTGACCATTAACTCAGTTTCTGCCATATATGCATAATTTGGCTCGAAATTAATTAATTACCTTCGCCCAGTGTCTGATTTATCTAAATAATATCAATCACCGTCAAATTTATATAAATTTTGTTCCTAATTTTGTATATGATAATATATTCTAAAACATAGACAATACTGATTTGAAGGAAAATTATGAATATATGGCCAAAATGTTACAATTACTAATAGTTAAAACTATAAGAAAATAAAACTAAACGTACAATGCCATTGTTTGATGTATGTTTTATAAGCTATTATATATGTCGTTCGTGTAATATAAAAAAGAGTCTATAAGTCATGTATACATCTATGCCTCTCCGGTGATTTTTTTGATATTTTACATACAATATTTTACATAGGATTATATACATTGTTAGTATAATATATAAAAAAATAAATCGTTTTTATGCATGTCAAACATTGGCACATAATATGAACGTGGACAATGTATAAGAGCATAATATTAAAGGTCTATATAAATTTATAAAACATACACTATATGCCAGTTGTGTATAAATATATTCATGTGTCTTCCCGGTTATTTATAGCATATCAAAGTCGATATCGAGATCACCTTGCTAAATGTGAAGACTTGCGCCTTGCGCAAGGTGAAACTAATTTTTTCTAAAACTATTACTTGGGTTCATACCAAATGTTCTAAATTTATAAGTTTCATAGTAAATTATATATTGTGTATACTTTGTAAAGACAAAATTATCAATTCTATACAATTAAGTGTTTGGTACATGTATGTGTTCATGTGTACCTTACCTAACCAATCTTTCTATATGTAACGACTATTTTTTGAATTTTATAGATAGTGATTATAATATTTGACTGTTTTTATGTTGGTTTTGAACTTATGATCATTTACGGTTCTTATGTTAAATTTTGAACCAAAACGCGGCAAAGTAAAACGTGAGTATAGTGTTTGAAAGTCAAATATTATAGTCAATAATATAATAAAATTATAATATTTATATTTTAGTGTACAATTAATTATAATACAAATGTGTATGGTAAGTAATGGTTCCGAAACGTGGGTACTTACTTCTATAAATAATATGTTGTCATAATACAAATAATCAATTTTTTCAAATCAACCTCCCAAATTTACTCACTGTTTGGCGATGGTATAGTGGATTTGATTCAAATATTTGAATTGATCATGTGTATTTCCTCCTAAACCGTTACGCACCGAAGGTAACTAATTTCAATAATTTCGAGCCAAATAAGAACAATCACCGTCAAATCACTATAAATTTGGTTCATAATTTTATATGCTTCATATATTCTAAAACATGCAATAATATTATATGGTTTCTATATTCGTGATGTTGAAAAAAAGAATATGCAATATAAAAGAATATATAAGTAAAAGAATATATAAAAGAATGTATAAGTAAATGTATTCATATTCACTTTTTTACATATTACATACTGCATATTGCATACATATATAAGAGAATGTATAAGTAAAAGAATATATAAAAGAATGTATATGTAAATGTAAATGTAAATGTATACATATATGCATTTCTTACATATAATATATAAAATAATATATAAAAGAATGAATGTATAAGTTATGTATACACGTTTTAAGCGGAGGAGAATTTCACTATATATTTATGTCGAATATAATCCCCTAATGTATTATGCATGTCGAACAGAAGCAATGCATATGTGTCATCTTACCCTAGTATAAATACCAATGGCATTATATGTAATAACCTTAGTAAATCAAGGATAATTGTAAATGATGGCCGAGAAGGATTGTGAGGATGACACATATGCATAATGGCAACATTGAAATTAGTTTACTCTTTAAAGGTTAATTTTTTTAAATGCTTCTTGATTAATAATTAGGGGATTTGTTCCGTATTTGTCTTGACTTTTAAATACTCGTCGTCATCTAGTCAAGTTTTAATAGTAACTAGTAATAAAAGTTTAGTTATACAGCTTGTTATTGTATGTTAATTTCTTAGAGAAGACATTTTCGTAATCGTGAAAACTATACAATGCTTATATATCAAAATATTTATAAATTTTTTATTTTTTTCTTTATATTATGAATAAATATTACTAATATAATTATACAATGTTTCAGGTGGAGGCGTTTTCAATCTAGACATAGTGGAGAGGAATGACTCCCTCCCCAAAGATATTCTATAAATAATGCGGTGTCTTCAACCATTTCGACGTACAAAGAGGTTACTTTAAGATGGTTGTTACCACAAACAACTAAACCGTCTACAAAAGCAATGAGAGCCAGTGGCCTTTGCTTCCATTCATGGAGCATTGGCTGTTCAGGCTTCCCAAGAGCTTCGTGTACTGTGACGTCTAAATCATCAGTTCCGAACAGTCGCCTCCACATTATTCCAACGGATGTACCATCTTCCAATGACGGTACTTTTTACACAAAAGGTTCACACTTTAAGCCGGTTATGTCTGCAATTCACGAAGAGAAAAATCGTAGGAGATTATCAACAAATAAAAACCAAAGTTCATATTTGCGAATGGTAACTAGTTAAAGGCTAAGAAAAGAATGTATGAATTTAGCAGAGTTTGAACATCGAGCAACTGGATAGTGAAACAAAGCACCGGATTGACTTCTAACAAACATTGCAATTCCGCCGTGCCTTGCATACATTTGACCAGGGAGCCTATGATAGTTGCTCTCGAATATATGTTCATGCATGGTCGAGTTGGATAGCAATAGCTTACGAATGGTCGCTACTAGTAGCGACGAGTTTGTTGAAACTGATGTTTCAATAAACTCAGGAGCATGAGTAGACATCTCTTCAGATTTTTCTAGTTCGGTGCTGGAATATGCAATCGAATTAGCCGAAATCGGATAAAAATACTTGTTAAGTAGAATGTAATGCTTATTAAGTCGGACATCGTTCTCAGTTGTTCTTAGTATATCATACTAGTTAACAAGGGCAATGTGAATCAAGCGGTACAACAAGCTAATACAGTAAAGGTAAATCAGTTTCCAAAAGAAAAGTACATAAATTTTGGTTATTCGACAGAATATACATGCATAACGCAGTGGAAATTTAGCAGTTTTTTTTATTTTGCAGGTTTTGTAAGGACGATTTGACAACGAGTCACTCACCTTAAAGCCATTTGACTACACAATTGAGAAACCATTCTAGACTCCGACGATGCCGTAAAACTATTGTCAAATTGTTGAAGGAGGTTGCATTCATGATTAAATGGAATGGTTTCGGATCAAAAACCAAATTAGGGTTACATGCTCTGTATTGAATTTGCCCAGTTACCAAATGCTAAACTCAAAGATTTTGGGTTTTTGTAGATGTTAAGAACATCTCCAACCCCACTTCAAAACTCACTCCAAACTTCATTTTGCAGTAAAATCATCTCCATTCCCACTTCAAAACTCACTTCAAAATGGAGTAATAGACATGATTACTCCAAATATGGAGTAATCCAACTCATTACTCCAAAATAGAGTTGAACTTTTTTATTTATAAAATGGTCCTTCACATTTAAGTATTTTTGTTTTTAATAAATTATTATTATAAATAAATATGATAATGTTATTTTACTATATATATTATAAATTTTACTATTAATATTTATTAATTATATAAACAGACATCTAATGAAATATTTTATGCAGCAAAATATATAATATAAAACAAAAAAGATTTGTAGTGAATAATTATAATAATTCTAATGAATGATTTAAGTTGATGTATTATTGTGTTTAAATAATGTAATATAATTTTTAGTGTATTAAATATTTCCTTTTTAAACCTTGTTGAGTAATTTTAATTATATAATAAAAATTTAATTGTGGTTAATATTGTATTCAATAGAAATGTTACAAAGTGAAAATAGACTGTTTTGTAAATAGTAAAAATAAAAGGTGATATTACTAATTTTAAAATAAATATAAAACATAAAATATTAAAAATATTCAATTTTAGAGTAGAAAATTGAGTAATATATTGGAGCAAAACCCTACTCCATTTTAGAGTTACTTTATTTTGGAGTAGAAAATTGAGTAATACATTGGAAATGCTCTAAGTGATCAGATTCAAGGCAAGTTTAATTGGATAAGTTTTGATTTCCATTTTTGATTAGTTTTTCTATTGATTTGCAATTTTTAAAGAAAAATGGTAAACATGAAAATAAAAAATATATCATAACCCTTATGAGACATTTCACAAAGACGCTGAAATGTAAAGTTACCAATTTTGCCAATTAAAATTTGATGTTGCTTATTTTATCAATTACAAATTTAAAATTTACCTGATTTACTAATTTTCATAAAAAATATTATCTCTTATTAAAATGAATAAAAACACGTCATGATGTGCTAATACTCTTTAGGCACGTGACAGTCTAAAGACCTGCCATGTATATAATCATTCTTCTTCTCCATCTTTTACTTTTTTATTTGCTTACTTTTGGCTTAGAACATCTCCAATATAAAACTCCATATTTTACTCTAAAATAGAGTGAATATGAAGTAAAAATACTCCAATCCAACTCCATTTTCCACTCTATAATGGAGTAATAAACAAATAAAAATAGATTTCTCCATTTATAGAGTAAATTTCATTATGGAGTGGAATATAGAATTGGGTTAGAGCATTTCTTACTTCATATTCATTTTTACTCTATTTTTAAAGAAAAAATAGAGTTGGGTTGGAGATGCTCTTAGAAGCTTAGCAAACGTTCGAAAAGCAGGCTATGGTTTCAGAATCTCTAAGGCCATCTCCAACCACTACACTATTTTAGTGTTAAAACTACATCATTTTAATGTAGTTTTAGCATCAAATTTCTTTTTATCTCTAACCACAACACCAAATATCACACTAAAAATAATATTTTCTAATATTATATTACTAAAAAAAGATTATCTTAACTATTTAATATTTTAATACACATTATTTTTATAACATATACAAGTTTTTTCAAATTTATGTAATTTTTTTAATTCTGGAAATCTATTTTTTTGTATACATTTTTTATGTTTGGTTGGTGTTTATTTGGTAATTTTATGTATTTTAAATAACTTTTATGTATTTTAATCCTATTTTAAATGTTTTATTAATAAATAATTTATATTAAATAAAATTTATAAATCACATTAAGATTTATTAAAAATAAATTTAATATTATAATTACATATCAGTTTTATTTGCTATTTTGTAAAGGTAAATATAGTGAATTATGTTATTTAAACAATAAAAGCAAATAAAAAAAATTATTCCGTCGCTACAGTACCACACTATATTTAGTGTGACACTGTATCAAAAATCACCAAAACACTATAATGGCGTTGCTTATACCGTCTCATTGGAGATGAAAAGTCAAAATTTGACAGTATAATGCAATTATACCGTTCTCGTTAGAGTTGTCCTAAGACTTATCATATCTTTCCTTTACGCATGCATAAATATACATTCTTTTATTTTATCAAATATATGTAAATATATTTTTTTTTTGTAAATATTACCTTTGTCCTTTCACTTGTAAATATTTACGTTTGTCCTTTCACTTGTTTTCCTTAGTGGGGCATTTGGCATTTGTAACTGTGTGCTCGCTTGGTGAATTGTCATTCTATATTTCTTAATCCTCTATACATTACTCACTCCGTTTCGAATTATTTGTCATTTTAGAGTAGAATTTTTCGTTTTAAAATAAGTGTCATTTTCGGTTTTCTATACAAAATTTATTGAAAATATTCTCTACTCTATTTTTCTATTGGTTGATATATGGTTAGATGTATTGGTAATAGTGTTTTTATTTTAAAAATATGTAAAATTAAATGTTTTCTTAATTTGTATGCATAAACTAGAACAACAAATAATATGAAACTGAGGGAGTATTTACTAAGTAATTTTCTTACATGTTATCACCACAAACATTCTAGCAAAAAATAAAAATGACATGATTCGCTTATAAGATGACATGAATCCTACATAATTATAACATGGTTTAACACATTTATTACACAAAATTAAATTAAAGAAATTCAAATATAAAATATTAAGTATATACATATTACCATATTAAAATATTGAGAGTATAATTATTCCCATAGTTAAAAAATATAAAAAAAATAATTAAAATTCGACAGGGAGCTAATATTAAACTTACATTTTGAACAAGTTAATTAAAAATCAACTAAATTTATTTATTATTTCTAGTATTTTACATATATTTAATACTTATAATTAAAATATATCTAACTATGGTAAAATTATAAGAAAGTATTTCATTCTTAAATTATTTATCTAATAACTAAATTATTTTATATACGTAAATAAAACAAGTGCTCTATATTCTAGCATTTATAATGTTTTAAATCTTGTAAATAAAAATTTCTGCAATGTGGTTTACAATTTCAAAAATTAATCTATCTTGACAAAAATATATTTTAAAGAAAAATATTATTTTTTAAAAGTTTATTACCGTATTCTTTTAAAAATATAGTATTGCAGTTAAATATTAGTATGTGATATTAAGATTATATTTTATAGTAACATGGATAATTCTTTTTTTTACAACAAAAGAAACTAAGCTATCATATATGTTCTACCGTTTCATAGAACCAAGCCGGTGGCAAAGAATCGACATAAAACATAGCAAAAGGGGAACACTTAGAACCGCGTACAAGCTTATTCGCCACTAAATTGTGAACTCTCGAAATATGTTAGATTTTGAAGGTAGGAAAGAAATCTTATTGCGTCTGAACTCTTCTAAGTGTGTAGCAAAGTAGTAACATGAATAATTCATTTTAGATATTTTGGCAAACTTTTAAAATATTACAATAATCCAAATTATTATATTAAAGATAAACATTGTATAAATATTTATTTTAGTTAATTTTTAAAACACCAAAACATAGAAGATTATAATATAAAAACATTTTTGTATATATTAAAATTATATTTAAATATATTGTCGAACGTAAATATAAGGTTAATTAAGCTTCTAAATTAGTAAATCCACTAAAAGTTAGTTTTAATTTTAGTTTAAATTTAAAAAAAAAATATTTTTTGCACATAGTGCAGAAAATCACCTAGTTATTAATATTTTCTATTTTCTTAACGTGCATGATTTCTTTTCGTAATTTGATATTTTGACTACAATGACAGCTTTTTGATATATTAATACTATTAAAATTAGATCATAACGTTGATAAAAAGTTATGTTCAAATTATTTTATAAATTTATTTAAATGATTATCTAAATATATCTTGTAATCACATTTAGTTATATATAAATATGATTACAAAGAAAAAACACAAATAATTACAAAAAATATAAGCATAAAAATTAGAAAAATTAAATAAGTTTTTTTTTTGACATAAAAAATTTAAAATAAGTTTTTTAAAAATATATATATCCCTTTCAAATGACGAATCAAGAATCTAGTAACCAACATAAAATCACAGTTTTCTGAAGGACAACTAAATTTATATTTTAAATTTTTTGTTTGAATACTATTTTTAATTAGTTCTACTTATCTCTGTCTTGATTCGATCACTTGAAAATATATATATATATATATATATATATATATATATATATATATATATATATATATATGTATATCCATTAAGACCTAAGTAACCCCTAAAGCAAATTTTTACAATACAACGAATTTTATGTATAATTAGGGTTGGTCCGCCGTACGGGCGGGTGTTGAATACACAATAAAAATGATTTTATATAAAAATATATTTTAATTTTATAAAGCATTTTAAAATATTCTAAAATTAAAATGACAGTAAAAAAAATATAATTCTGAGATCATTTTGATATTTTTTGACTAAGATTTTCTGTTTGAGCTTAAATGAGGTAACATTCACGGTCTTCTGTTTTATAAAAATGATCCAACTGCTCTCCGGTTTGATCTTCATCCTAACTTGTCATTGTCATGTAAAATATTAGAATTTTGTTGGCTGTTTTTGGCTGTGTTAGATTTTGCATTTGAAAGTTATTTGTTTGGTTAGGATGGAGCTTTATATCTTTGAAATGTTTTACGTAAGGAGTTGATTGGTGGAGGTTTTGATGCTTCGATGAATTTGATGTCATATAAATCATTTAACAGGTTGATGAAGATGATATATATTATAAATAAGATCGTGGAAACGTGGACTTGTGTCAATGGAAAGACTATAAATGGCTGGAGGTTAAGATGCTTGTATACCTGTGGGCTGTGGGTTTTCTGCTGCCTCATCGAGAATTCTCGATGCCATTAAGTTACGAACATCTTCTCTGGAAAACTTTGCAAGCTCAGTGATTATGTTGACCTTATTAGTATATGAAATGTCGGTTTATTATGGTTATGATGTAAACCGGTTACGTATGTGTAAACCGGTAAGTAAGTCACTATATAAGTGACACTTTGTACTCTGTTTTCAGCTAACGTGAATAACAGAATATCAGTTACGATTAGATCATCTTCTTCGTAGCTCATACACTGATATGGTATCAGAGTTTTGAGGCTGAAACCTCAAGCGATCCTTTTCTTTTCTTCATTTCCTTGACCTCGAAACGATCGATGACTCTCTCGATCGCTTCCTCTGTTTCTTCGTGATCGAATCACAAATTGGTTATTCCACCAAGATTCGTTTTATCGTGATTTCGATCTAAATCAATGGTGATTCGCAGATCGTTACGTCGTGGTGGAAGGCAGACGTCGTCGTCATCAGCTCGCCGAGCTCCTATTCCGGAATCCTCAGCTCCGTCGTCGCCTGAAGCTCCGATCGTACCAGAACTATCGCCTGATAGTATTCACTCACCATTTCATCTCACAAATAGTGATAACCCAGGTCTATCGATCATTTCTGAAACTCTTGATGGATCAAACTATGATAACTGGAGCATTGCTATGAATATTGCGTTGGATGCTAAGAACAAACTTGCTTTTGTTGATGGAACTCTTGAGCGACCTGCAGAATCACATCCTAATTACCGAATCTGGTCTAGGTGTAATTCGATGGTGAAATCTTGGATCCTTAACGTGGTTTCTAAGCAGATCTACAAGAGTATACTCAGATTCAATGATGCTGCAGAGATCTGGAAGGATTTGTTAACTCGTTTTCATATAACGAATCTTCTGAGATCATATCAGCTATCACAGCAGATTTGGTCATTGCAACAAGGCTCGATGGACTTAGCTACCTACTATACAACCTTGAAAACTCTATGGGATGAATTGGATGGTGCAAACTGTGTGACTACTTGCAGGAACTGTGATTGCTGCAAAGCGACTGAGACGAAGGCTGATCAATCTAAAGTTATCAAGTTTCTAGCCGGTCTTAATGAGTCATATGCTATCATCAGAAGCCAAATCATCGTGAAGAAGAACATTCCAGAGTTATCTGAGATCTTTAACCTCTTGGATCAAGATCACAATCAAAGAAACTTTGTGCCTATTCAAAATGCGATTGCTTTTCAGGTTGCAGCTCCTGCTCAAGTGCCTCTCATTAATGCTGTTCAGTCTATTCCTACTACTAAGCAGAGCAGGCCAGTTTGCGCACATTGCGGATACAATGGTCATACAGTTGACACTTGCTATAAAATTCATGGATATCCTGCAAGTTTCAAGCACAAACCGAGACAACAACCTGATAAACATCCGTATAATGCTAAACAAATGGGTTCGTCAAAGCCTGTAGTAGCACAGATGTCGGTTTCAGAACCAGTATCTAGTGTTATTAACAGTCTCACAAAGGATCAGATCGAGGGAATGATTGCTTACTATACCTCTCAGATAGCTGCTCAATAAGCTCAAGTAAACTGTATGGCTTCAACTTCGGGTGGAACCATCACTGCTCTTCCTGGTATGCTTTGTAGGCATGCTTAGAGCTACGAGTAATGCTCTCTGCTCTGAGTCTTGGATTGTTGACAGTGGAGCAACTCATCATGTCGCTCACAGCAGAGATTTATTTGTTGAGATGACTGATTATCTTGATACATCTGTCACACTACCTACTGGACTTGGCATCAAAATTGCAGGAATAGGCAATATAGGTTTGAGTGATTCACTCATACTCAAAAACGTATTATATTTGCCAGATTTTAGACTGAATCTCCTGAGTGTAAGCCAACTTACAAAAGAATTGGGTTACAGAGTTGTTTTTGATCCAGATGCCTGTATGATACAGGATCATACCAAGGGGTTGATGATTGGGAAGGGTGATCAAATCTCAAACCTATACGTTCTGGATGCAGTGAATATAGCAGGCTCTACACCTCTTCAACAGCAGTTTGCTTCTTGCTCGAGTGTTATAGTTGATGTTGGTTTATGGCATAACCGTTTAAGTCATCCCTCTATGTCTAAAACAAATTCCATTATTGATGTATTGGGTCTCAAAAGTATGAATAAAGAACCTTTTCACTGCGCCATATGTCCTCTTGCAAAACAAAAACGACTACCTTTTCTCTCTCAAAACAACATGAGTGCACACGCCTTTGATCTCCTACATATAGATACATGGGGGCCTTTCTCAGTACCTACTACAGAAGGCTACAAGTATTTCCTCACTATTGTGGATGATCACACTCGTGTTACTTGGATTTATCTGATGAAGACTAAAGATGAAGTGTTAACAGTGTTTCCAGAGTTCATTCAGATGATTGAAACACAGTATAACACAAAGGTAAAAGCAGTGAGGTCTGATAACGCACCTGAGCTGAAGTTCGAAACTTTCTACAAGAAGAAAGGGATAGTTTCTTTTCATTCTTGCCCTGAAACACCTAAGCAGAACTCAGTAGTCGAGAGAAAACACCAGCACATACTGAATGTTGCTCGTGCACTCATGTTTCAGTATCATCTGCCATTACACTTCTGGGGTAATTGAGTTTTGTCTGCGGTTTTCTTGATTAACAGGTTACCTACTCCTGTTCTAAAATAGAAATCTCCGTATGAAGTACTTAACTCAAAGAAAGTTAACTATGAAGATTTAAAAGTCTTTGGTTGCCTTGCTTATTGTTCAACATCTTCGAAGAACAGAAACAAGTTTCAACCAAGATCCAAACCGTGTGTTTTCCTCGGTTATCCTGCAGGCTATAAGGGTTATAAGCTTCTGGACATTGATTCCAACAGTGTGCATATATCTCACAACGTGGTCTTCCATGAACAGATCTTCCCTTATGCTAAAGAAAAAGCAGAGATCTATGAAGATATCTTCTCTCCAGCTCAAGACTCGAGAAAATCCTCTGTTACAGAAAATGAATCAACTGCTGTGTTGAATGATTCATTAACAGAAGATCTTTCTATTCCAAAAATGTCAAAAGCTGAAGCTAAAAGAGTGTCAAAGCTTCCTGCACATCTCAAGGACTATTACTGCAATGTAGCAGAATGTGATACTGAAATTCCGTATCCAATGTCTAGCTACATGTCTCTTGAGAGTCTATCTGATGAATATAAGAACTACATATGTGCTGTTGCTGCTTATCCAGAACCAACGAGCTTCGCTCAAGCCAAACGCTTTGATGAATGGCTAAAAGCTATGAATGAAGAGCTCATTGCGCTGGAAAGAAATGATACATGGACGATCTGTTCTCTTCCACCAGGGAAACATGCCATTGGCTGTAAATGGGTTTACAAACTCAAGTTCAATGCGGATGGAACCTTGGAGAGATACAAAGCCCGTCTTGTGGCTAAAGGCTACACTCAAGAGGAAGGAATTGATTTTGCTGAAACCTTCTCTCCTGTAGCCAAGATGACAACAGTAAAGACGCTTCTCTCTGTCTCTGCTACGACACGTTGGAGCCTTCATCAGTTGGACATCTCCAATGCTTTCTTGAATGGTGACCTGGAAGAGGAAATATATATGACCTTACCTCCAGGATATACACCAAAAGAGGGGGAACATTTACCTCCAAACGCTGTTTGCAGACTTCAGAAATCTCTATATGGCCTTAAACAAGCCTCAAGACAGTGGTTTCTGAAGTTCAGAGCAGTTCTTTTGCAGCTGGGTTTTCAACAATCTAACTCTGATCATACTCTCTTCATTCGCAATGATAGATCCTCAGGAATCTACACTGTCGTGTTGGTTTATGTTGACGATATAGTCATTGCTAGCAACAACGACAATGATGTTGACCAGCTGAAAGAAGACTTGAGTAAAGCGTTTAAGCTCAGAGACCTTGGTCCCCTCAAATATTTTCTTGGACTTGAAATTGCAAGATCAAGTAAAGGCATTTCAGTTTGTCAGAGAAAATACACTCTTGGACTATTGGAAGATTCTGGTTTCCTAGCCTGCAAACCGTCTCAGATACCGATGGATCTTAATGCTAAACTCTGTTCTGATTCTGCAGAACCGCTTTTTGATGATCCTGCTTCCTATAGAAGACTAGTAGGACGTTTGATGTACTTGACCATAACGAGACCTGACATCACATTTGCGGTCAACAAGTTATGTCAATATACATCAGCTCCTAAGAATTCACATCTTCAAGTAGCTCTTAAAGTTCTACACTACTTGAAATGAACAATTGGATACGGTCTATTATACTCTGTCGACTCTGATCTAGTCCTTCAGGCGTTTACTGATGCTGATTGGGCGTCTTGTTTGGACTCTAGACGTTCCACTTCAGGTTATTGTATGTTCTTGGGCAAAGCTTTGATCTCCTGGAAGTCTAAGAAGCAACAAACCGTTCTCCCATTCTTCTGCTGAATCAGAATACCGTGCAATGGAGTATGGATCTCGAGAAGTCATCTGGTTACGTAATCTGTTGACTGATCTACAAGCTCCACAACATGGTCCGGTGGCTTTCTTTTGTGACTCTACTGCTGCAATTCATATTGCCACAAACCCCGTCTTTCACGAGAGAACCAAACACATCGAACTAGACTGCCATCAAGTTCGTGAACGAGTTTTTCTTGGCTTCATCAAACTCCTCCATGTTCGCACCAATAACCAAGTCACTGACATCTTCACTAAAGCTCTGTTTTCTCCACAGTTTTATTCCTTAGTTGGCAAGATGGCTTTAAAGTCCATATATGTGCCATCTTGAGGGGGAATATTAATATATGAAATGTCGGTTTATTATGGTTATGAAGTAAACCGGTTACGTATGTGTAAACCGGTAAGTAAGTCACTACATAAGTGACACTTTGTACTATGTTTTCAGCTAACGTGAATAACAGAATGTCAGTTACGATTAGATCATCTTCTTCGTAGCTCATACACTGATAGACCTGTATATATTTTGGTAGAAACTCTCTGTGGGATATCTCATGAGGCTCCCGCATCATTTTCAATTTGAATTTGAAAAGAGAGGCCGTAATGGTGTGGGCTTAGACGAATAGGTTTTATAAAGGGGGGTTTGAACATACATGCCTTATAACCTTGTATGCATTAAATTTAGAGATTAGGAAATATATTCTAGTCAAAATATTTTAAAGAATTGATAATTTGGCATATCCATTGATTGTCAGATATTAGTACGTGTGGGTTTGATTTTATGACGTGGGGAAGTTTAAATCTTAAGGTTTATTCATGTGTTTGACTTAATGGAATTAGTGTGTCAGTCTTTTTGTGACTATGGCTTATATTACTTGAAAATATTGTGTCCTCCAGGTTGGTGCCAAGATCATACAATGGTTGATGATGGGTGTTTTGGTGGTCAGTTTTTAGTTTTGACGACCATAAGGTTTGTTATGGAAAGTGAGCAAGCTAGGTACTCGCAATCTTGCTTGTTATCTGCTAAATAACAAAAAAAAAATAGATGTGTAGGAAGAAGCTAGAGAGATAGGAAAAATGAGGTTTGATAAAGAAATTTGCTGAGAGAGAAACTGATCCCAAGCATGTGATCTCCAGGGTCCAGGCCCCTCGTTGATATCCTCCTTAACCAATAGACATTTTTTAATCTCAAATATCCTCCTTAACTAATTGATGATGTTATGTGTTAAGATGGCACATACCAGCAGGTGTCCAGCAAAAACAGGTTCGTCAGTTTCATCGGAAACAGTCATCTCCACACGACACCTAGAGATCACCAACAATGTTAGTATTATTGCATGCCAAGCACGTGAACAATGATAAACCTCTCGGAAGCTTCTCTGAACACTTTGAGAAAGAGATGTAGCACCATCCTTTTTCTGGCTTGATACGGTCACCTTCCAGTGCAAATAAATTTAATGGACTGCAGGTATAAATTATTGCAATCAGAAACAGAGTTAAGAAAATTGCCGGAAACAAACATATTATAGTTTGAAACTGTACTTGAGGCTGAGCAGTGATGATAAACTGGTTAAGCTCCGCTATTTTCATAGGCTCAACCTTTGCAAAGCCCCTCAACAAAGAATCTGCTGATGTGGTCCCAATATCATTTGTGAAGTAACTGTAGTAGTACTGAGTGTCCCGTAAGAGTGTGTGAGATAAGTCATGTAGCAGTACGTTTGTAGATGTAATCAAGCAGTAATTTTTAAATGCTTGCTTGTAAAAATACTCTCTCCTGCATCAGTCTCCTTGTCATAGTGAGTCTCTGATGTGGCATTCAGAAAAATCGTCCTGGAGATGGGGTGTCAGTCTTTGCCAAAGCATTATGGTGGACATCATTTTACGAAAACATAATCGGGGTTCACAACAGTGTGAAATACCTCCCACAATCTCGGGATTATAGTTTGTTGCAACAAAATTCGTGGATCCACCCTAAAGCTTTCAAGTTTTGTGAAACCACACAACTTGATAGTGGAACACACTCAAGGTGAGAGACGCGTCACTACAAAGAAAAAAATGTGGACCAAAACCTCAATGAGTTTGTCTAAGAAAGTGGTGTTGTCAATTATAAAGGTGTAGAAACCTATATAATAAAGTAATAGATACCTATCTATTTTTATGGTTACCATAACACGGTCTTTGTCTTTTGGAGGATCACTAACAATTCATAGAACTATTAAAAGACATTATAATGTATCAGCTAGTAGGTGTAACAATATATTTGACTCTGTTACCAGTTATCCGTTTAGTACATTTGAAAAGTGGAAGCAAACATAGAATCTTTGAAGGAGCCTCTTTATACTGAACCAAACAGCTCAAGTACAACAAAAACAGCTGTGAAAGTCCGCAACATTCCATTAGGCTCAAATAATCTGAAGCTTAACCATTGCGAACAGGATTTCCGGTAGATTCAGTGGATGTTACTGGGTTGCCTACAATGATTACATGAGTAATGGATCCACCGTTGTTGACATGAGCACCTCTTTAAAGACCTTCAGAAGTATCTCTATATACAGCTCCAGCTCCTGGAATATCACTGCCGGTGTTGTCATCACCTCCCTGTACAGGAGTAAGGGTATACATAAGACAATATTGCGTGGAGTGATTAAAGGTATATAAACAGAGAGATCACCTGCTCTGCAAAATCAGGAAAGGGGAACGCTGGTTGCTATCAAGAATGTGGGATATGGTGAATGACTGAATCTTTTATAAGAAATTAAATCTTCAAAGCTTCTGCTGGAATGTTAAGGCCATCCCCACTATATCTCTGAGGCATCCACTATATCTCTGAGGCATTGTTGGAGAGAAATGTGCATACTCCATTTTCCAACGCCCTATTAGTCAATCACAAATAATCAAAGAGTCCTTCAAGTTTATTAAGCTACACACAAATTAATAACAGAAGCCAATTGATGGATGTTACCATGGCTTTTGACACTCCTGAAGCAGGAACATTGGTCAGCTTGTTCATCTCAGCATCAAAAGCCACTAACAGAGAAGACTCAGATGCATCTGATACTGCCATATACACCCAGTACTTGTCACCAAAGAGAGATGACTGGTTAGGTGTTAGGGTTAATCTGGTTGGAACCCGGTTAACATTCACGGTGGCTAACATAATAGTCGCCTGAAACGGAATTGAAAAGTATCATAATCAAGAAACGGCTCAATGAAAATTCGTATAGAACAGCTTGGTAATGTTTACGGTAGGTCATGGGAAAATTGACATCACTATTATCAGAAGTTTAAGAATAGACTACTTCTTTTTAAGATTATACATCTTTAAATCCTTTATTTAAAAAGTGAAGTGTATTTTAAAGATACTTTTTTTACCTTGTTAAAAAAAGAGTGAATTGTACCAAAATCCTAAAAGAAATTACTAATTAGGAGAATACCCAAGACATAAATATGTGGGTTTTGTATTGCAAGTAGAATAGATGAAATTACTAAATGGTCCTTTTGTAGCTTACGCTAAGATTATGAGGCTTTTTGAGCAACTAAAGATAATTGGAGGGGATGGTAATGATTAAACTAGGATATATTCCTTTTCCATTTTACGTGTGGTTTTTTTTTTTTTTTTTTTTTTTTTCATTTTACGTGTGGTTTGCTAATAGAGAGAGTAAGGAACATAACAAGTAAAAAAGTGAAGATTTTTTGGTATTTTCTTTTCTGGCTGAGATTTAAACTCCGGTGGAGATTACTAAAACAATCCGTTTTTCAAATTTAAATTGTTTGGAATCAAATATTACATGTAAGATATACATATTTAGTGAAAGAACGTTAAGAAAAAACAACTTTTAGTGGATGTAAGAAATCTATGATGAAAGCAATGATGGAAGTTGCAGAAGTTTTTCATGGCAGCTAAGAGAAGAAGACAAGTTATTTATTATTTTCCATTCATTAAAAATTATTTTCAAAAAATACAAAATAGTTTCTGTAGAAATTCAAACACTCTAAGAGGGGTTATTGGTTTAAGAATTCTAAAGGAGTTTTAAAATTTTGAGAATCCACTATTATTAGTTTATTAATTTTAAAAGTCTTACTAAAATCCATTGTTATTGGTTTGATGACTTCTAAATTCCACTCAAATCCTTTGTTATTCATAAAGTTTAGTTATTATGGATTTTACTATTGCATTAAATTTTATTGTTATTGGAAGATGGATTCCTTATATTTTTACTCATGAGACTAGACTTTGAAAATATCACCTATACTCATAAGATTTTTGAAATCTGTGAAGTAAGAAAAACATACACATATTGAATATTTATCTACGTAAACACACTACACCAAACTCAATAATGGTGAAGCAACCAAACTCACATGATCTGTAATTCATTATATTTTTTATAGTTTTATATTTGACAAAACAACTGTTTGATTTAATAATGGTGAAGAAATATAACTCATACGATAACTAGAATAGTGTTTCGAGAAAATCACAAAAGTCAAAGAAAATAAGACTGATTATTATCACAAGAAAACCAATAAGAATAGGAACTCACCAAACATAAGGAAAATGAGAAATGTGTATCATTGTATCAATTGATGTTTACATATATATGGTTTTTTCGAGATTTTATTTTTGGAAAAGTTCTAGAGAATTGTATATATTGCCTTATAACTAGAAATATTTTGAAAAAATATATTATGCAAATCCATGATAATTAATAAAATCTGTTGAAATCAATACAAAGTATTTGATAGAAATTTATTAACTCTACTTAACTTCTAAAAATCTGTCAACTTTTAAAATCACTAAACTCCTTCCAAATTCTGATTCCAATAACCCTCCTAAATAATGATTTAACAAGTTAGCTTTCCGCCGGACTACTATGATACACAGCTGGTATTTACGTAATATTGATAAACATGTCCTTGAAATCGAACTAAAAATTAGAACTAATTCCAGATATATTTTACATAAGATATCATGGATATATTAATTGGTATACAATATTATATATATATATATATATATATATATATTATATATATATATATATATTAGACGTCTACCAATGAATTTACAAATCTAAACTGAAAATAAACTGGTATAAGTTAGTTGATATACTGGATAAATAAATGATTACATGTTATTAAATATGCTAGCTGTGTAATAATAAATTATTACATGTTACTAAATATGCTAGCCGTGTAATAATAAATTTCAATGGTTAATTTTAAATACATAAAAAGTAACTGTTACAATGTTACAATCTCTCAAAATGTTTCACATTAGATATGGCGGATAAATTAGTTATTATACAACATTATATTATATTATCCGTCGATACTGAATTTAAAAGACTAAACCAAAAAATAAATTGTTATAAATTAATAAATATGCCGGATAAATAATTTTTATATATTATTAAATATGTTAGCCATATAACAATGAAGCTAAAAGTTAATTCAAAATTACATGTAAAAATATATTAAATGTTAATGGTACCAAATATGTTACCGGGTTAACAATGAATCTCGAAATCAATAAAAAATTCGTATAAAGTGTAAATGTTTGATATATTCTACTAGATACGTTAGCAGTTTTTTTCAGAGAAATGTGGAACTTATTTAAGGAATATCCGGCTAGAATATGTGTGTTAATCCACTTGATTTGTTATGAGAGCATCTCCAATATAAAATTCCATTTTTTCCTTCAAAAGGGAGTAAAAGTAAATATATGAAGTAAAAGTGTTTTAACTCTACTCCATTATCCACTCTTTAATAGAGCCATGAACAAACAAAAATAGATTACTCCATAAATGGAGTAAACTTCAAAATGGAGTTGGGTTAGAACATTTGTTACTACATATTCACTTTTACTCAATTTTAGAGTAAAAAATAGAATTGGATTGGAGATGCCCTGAGTCATTAACGCAGAGGTACAAAGATTGATTATAGACTCAAAGTAATATACACGATTTAAGATAGTGCATATAAGACCACGTGCTGAAAATAATTGTCATGGGGTTCATGCAGCTAAGAGAGGAAGCTAGAGCGTTCTTTGAGATATGAGAACGAAGTGAATCATCTATAATAATAATAACAATACTAAAAGGAGAATATGAAGCTCCTTTAGAATGTCCATCTCATTTAATTAAATCAGCCAATAGCATTGGAGGTATATCGCCACGTCAGATTGAGCTTTATGCAAGTGGGCTGCGTTCGTTAAGCCCATTTCTTTTTTTTTGTCGAATGCCCGTTACATCTATCAATCATCTTCTTTCTTACGGAGTTGCAGACCCTAATTTCGCGATCTCGATTGTGAGACTTTACCTCTTCCTCACCTTTGTTTGTTTTCGTCAGATGTTAGATTCCTCCTTAGATTTTTTTTCCCACAACTTATATTTCTACTATATATCTATAGAACCTATTATCGAGCTTTTGTGCATCTTTGTTGGATTTCCAAAAGTTGTATGTTAAAAGTTTCCAAATTTCTCAGTTTTTGTTTGTTCTTTAACAGAGAACTAGGAGAGGTCGAACCGATAGAGAGATGTCAAGTTGCAGATAAGAGAGAGGTCATGTTTGATCACGTCCGATACAGCTAACTGCTGCCTCTTTACCTAAAGCTCGGAGATCCTTCTGTATCCCTCTCCTCGTGTTTCTATCTTTCGCCTTCAACAGCTTCCCATTCAACTCCTTCATCTCCTTCCTGATGTCGTTCGCCAGCGCGCTGTTGTCCCCCTTGAGAACCTGAGCGTCTAAGGCACTGTCCAGCACCTGAGGTAACAAGCAGGAGAAAATCTAGGAATACTCAGCGTTTTAAGCGTAACCCCCTTAGGGGAGGTCAATCACTATTACACATCAATCTGTAAACCTGTTTCTCTTTAGCTCCATCAGTGTCTGCTTCCGTAAAACTCCATCACCTAACATAACTACAAAGGTAAGCTTTTTTTTCCTCTCCTCTGATTATCTGATCAAAAGCATCCTGAGTTTTTTCTCTGTTATGAAAAATGGGTTTGATTGAAAATCAATTTTTTTTTGTGAAATCATCTATGGTTAATCAGGTAGATGGAAGCTTGATCATGGATTTTGAAACTTCTTAAGAGTCTTCTCCGTTGCTTAATACATCCCTGGAAGCGTTTCTGGAGCATTTTTCGTAACATGATAGATGTTCTTCTTGAAAAAAACAAAGGTCACAAATTATTCTTGGAGAATCAAGATTGAAGAACGATTCAGTGCTTCAATTTATCTCATGAGTAAGCTATTTTATCTCAGACTCTGCAAAATGATTTTAAGCGTGTGCTAGAGTTTGCACTTCCTCTTCTTGAAGATTTTATTGTTGATGATGCCATTAAACTCTATATCAGTCCGTTTACATAAGATGCTAAAGGTTTTCGGCTTTATGCTTAAATATAGAAAATTTATGGTACTGTGCTTTATTGCAAATGGTGGTTAGTCCCGCTATGAGCAAGGCAATGGATGGTTAAATCCTCAACTCTGAGTAATGGAGCCCTCTCAGTGAATTGTTCAGGTATTAAGATTTTGCCCAAAACGTTTAAGAAACTTTCAGTTATATTAATGTTGTTCTTTATGTTGCTTTTAGTGCTCCCTTCTTACAGCTTCCTTATTTAAATAAATCTATGGCTAAAATCATTGCAGGTTAGATCATTCTGAGAGTTTCAAGTGATGTACTTGAAAGAACATTCTTAACCACTCATGGAGGTTGCTGGTTTGAAGGAGAGCAATGTTGTAGACATCAAGTAGATATGAGAATCATACCTCTCTGAAAGTAGAAGTCACTTGCAAAACAGAAGGTGAAGGAGTTTTCGAAAAAGCAACTTTACGGCAGTTCAAGCTTTGACCACTCTGAAACGTCTCATCGTCCACCGCTCTCGAAATTATTCTATATAAACACGTTTCATATTTAGCCATGTTCGAGCTAAGTTTGGATCAGATGGAGATGCCACACCAGCTATCAAAAGCTCCTCCGCGTAAGTGTTTTCAAACAGTTCTGTTAGCATCATCAATGAATCTACAGCTCCCCTTATGTATTATATATATATATATATATTATTCGCAAGTCATGTGACTCATCGTATGCTATATATATATATATAGTTATTGGTTTGAGGTTAATGTATCTGATGACGGTGGTGATGACTGATGAGGCAACCTTTGTCATCTTCTACAAAGCTGCAATGAAACCGGTTGGTAGACAAGCGCCATTCGTCTTGAACGAGATCAGAGAGAACAATGATGACACTGCATCTGGAAAAGACAAGTGAGACGCATAGATTTCAAAAGCGGCAGAGAAAGGGTGTCAAACTTCCACGTCATAACTAAGATCCCAGCATTGTCCCATTAATGCGGTAGACAGATTTATGTTTTTGTTTCTGATTTCTACGGTAACTATATCTTAGTCTTCTATTGTCACTATATCTTAGTCGCGCCACCAAGTAAGTTATTTAAAAAAAAAATATGAATTGTCTTCCATTTTTCATTTTTATGATCAAATCTATAAAAACATTTAATAATTAAATAATTCATTTAAATAGATAATTTGTTTTCAATCCAACAGTACATCATTCTCTTAGTAGATAATAATTTAGTGAAAATACATAATATATCTAAAATCTGAGAACTTCGAAAAACAAATAAGTAAAATTTAAATAATTTCACATTTCATCAAACTTGGAAATAAAAACAAGGTAAATTTTACAAAGATATATTTGTAATAAAAAAACAAAATTTAGAAAAAGTAACCAGAAAAATGATGGGAAACAAAACCAAAAACTAATATATAATAGAATATTTAATAATAATTTTGAAAAGAAAAAGTAAAAATATAAATGTAGTAAAATTAAAATTTAGTTAAATTACATAAAATAACTTGACTAAGGTTAAAAACATTTTTGGAATAAGATGAAAAAACTTAATAACAAAATAATAATTAAAACTGCTTGAATACAATAAATTGGCTACTATTTTCCAAAAACAAATCATCAATCAAATATATCATAACATTTGGGTTTTTTATTTAGTGATTATTTTTTGGGGTTTTGTATTTGAAGAGGAGTGATAAGGTTTATAAACTATTATAAATGCTTACTAAACATTTATAAATGATTTAAAATGATTAGTTTAATATCTTTCAACACCAGTTTACGGTATTTATGAAAATGATCATTTAAAAATAAATTTGAAAAGTATATCAAATTTGTGGTAAAATTATAATTTCTCTGATAATGATGTAGTTAAAGTACACATATAATTTAATAATACATACATTTTATGAATACATAGAAAATTTCATAGGAGAAAAAGAGAAAAAAATCTATTTATGATGTTGCTTTTTCAGATTTCGCAAATTTTAACAAGATAAAGAAAATTGAATATATGGAAATTTATTCTTTCATTTGGTCAGGATTGCTCATACTTTAAAAAAAAATTGAATTAGGTAAGGAAAACAATAATGAAATAAAATATAAAAAATAAATAAAAGATAAATAAATTGGATGAATTTTTTTTTTAATTTCTGGCCACTAAACTCACACCATCTAAATTAAAACGAAATTGATAAAATAACATAATAAAATAATAAATAACCAAAATAAATTTTTCAAAAACAATCGAAAACACAAAATTAAAAATGTACAAATAAATATTAAAATAATGATTTTGTTTTATAAAAATGAAATATTGTTTCAATAAACAAAAGATTTAAATAATTTTATCCAAATAAATATGTGAAAAAACAAAAATTTATTTCTTGAATTCTGAAATCTCTTCAGGCACAAATCCAATACTAATATGTACAAACAAGCACAACAATATTAAATAATCGGAGAAGCACAATAAGAGTATAAATAAAGTTATTTCAACTATGGCCTAAAATAAAACAAACAGATCAAAAGATCTAAACTACTAAAATGAAAATATATTCCCTTAAATTTTTTCAACTATGAAAGTTGGTTAACCTTAACAATAAAAAGCTGAATATCATAACATCAAACAATTTTAATCGAAAAATTGATAAAGGTACATAAAAAGAGACAAATAAATGATAAATGAAATAGTAAATTTTCACGCGAAGTACAATTTTATCTATCAGAAAAATTAAATATTTGGTAATTGGTATAGCTTACTGTAACTGCATAAGTATATTTTCGTTATAACTTCTAATGTCTTTTGAACATTGTATAAATTGTGTGTTGTTCATAATTGTTTGCACCATTAAATCATTATAATTTTTCAAAACTTCAAACCGTTACAAAATTAAGCTCATTTACTTTGGTGAGTAAATTATAACAAAGTTGTGGTTCATTTTCAATAATCACATCAAAATAACTTATTTCATCTCACCTACTGATTAGATGGAAAACCTCAAACGAAAATTATATAATTTGGTTATATGTTCCATTACTCAAACCGTTCAATTAAGAGAATACATGGAAACCGTTCTATTGATATACACTCCATAGACTTTACTTTAATTTGTTTTCCTCATTGTCTTACTTGAACCATAAAAAGAAATCATATAATTGAACTTTTGCGATATTAAATTATTGGAAATTTATTTCGAAATTAATTCAAAGATAATATATTATAACACACATATTGTATCTATCATTTTATTTTGTTTTCTCATTTCCACCCAGCAAATTCAAATTTATTAAGGATACACAAAACTATTCCATGAAAAATTAGTATTTCTTTAACGCTTCCAACAAAAATTAGTTAAACTGAACAAATAAAATATATTTTTAACAATTTTTCATCATAAAACAATTAAACAAAAAACATTTTCCGCGCGTAGCGCGGATATCGCATCTAGTATATATAATGAGGGACTTTCCTCTCTTCTTAGAGGGTTCACGTCAGCCTTTTTTAAATGATTGTGGGACCCAAATTATTTCTGGTTTAGTTTTGATCGAGTAGGTTTGAGTTTGGTCTAACTCTTCGTGTTTTGGTTTGATAAATGAAAAAAGAATAGTTTGGTCTGATTCTCTGTGTTTGGTCCGATAAAAAATTAAATCATGTAAACGCTGCGTTTTGTGCTTTAGTCGATTAGGTTTCATAGTTTCCCTTCTTCCACAGTTGAAAAGTCGCCGTCTCCGTTTTTCTCAATCTGCAAAGTTTATCTTCTCATCTCTTTGCATTCCCTGTCGTTCAATGTATTCTTTAAATTCGGAAATAATTGTTCTTAACATTGAATTTTGTAACGATTCCAATTTATAAATAGAAGATGGTTGAGAGTCAGATGAACCTTCGCAACCAGTGTAGATTTTTCAAAAAAAAAATTCTTCTGATGCTGTCAGAAAGATCACTGCGTTAAAGGATTTGCAAGCGAGAGAACAAAACAATTTTCCCGATTTTCTCTTCGAAAGGACAGGGGAAGAATGATGAATCTTCGAAAGGCGGAAGTGAAGCAGAAGCTCGTGAGGCCAGAGCAGCTGCTCGCGAAGAAAGAGCTTGTGAGGAAGAGGCTCGTGAAGCAGAGAATCGTGCAGCAATGGCTCGTGAAGAATGCTTTGTTGATGTTTTATTTTGGATCTATCATGTTTAACTGATCGATGTTTAGCTTATATGGTTTTCATTTTTAGAATACTCATTCTAGCAACAAGAAAATCATGAAACAAACATGAATGTCTCATTACCATACACAGTAACCTACTCGTCATATCCCGCACGAACCTACTCGTCATTGGGTTATTCAAAGAGGTGTATGGCATATAGACGACTGCTTGCTTTTCGTACTACCGTGGACTCCAGAAGGCTCTTTCAAGATCCCGGAGATCTCTACTCTTCCGGTATGGGTAAACTTGAAGAATATTCCTGATTGTTGCTATTCGAGATTAGGGATCAGTCATGTTGCTTCAGGACTTGGAGAACCTATTCTTACACACAAGCCTCGACTTGATCCTACCAGCATGGGTGAAGCAAAGGTTTTAGTTGAGATGGAGTTGGATAGAGATTTTCCGAATCTTATTGCACTTGATGATAAACAAGGTAGTATATTTCTTGTTGGTGTTGAATACACGTGGATCCCATCTATGTGTGAAAGATGTGGTAATCTTGGCCACAAAGCAAAGAGATGCCTTTTACCTTCTATGCCGGCTAACGATCCAGCCTTGCTGCCGCAGACGAAAGATGTTCTTAGTGATATCCCTGTTGTGGATATTGATCTTATTCTACATGAAAGGGATATTTCAGCTTCACCATCATCTACTATGCATCCAAAGGATTCAAAGGCTATTGATAATCTCTTGATTTCTACTCCAGAGTCTTCTACCCGCGTCTTAGAAGAGGTACACCATGTTGCTGCCTCTATAACTTTATCTCCTTCTCATTCACAACAAGTGAAGCCCGTTATTCCGCTTAACTCAGTCCATGCTTTCTCCACATTAGTAGATGCACAATCTACTCCCATTGATTCACAGATTATGGAGAACACTCCATCAAGTATTATCAACAACAAGGTCCTTGAACCCTCTGTTATTGATCCTTTAACCACGACAACTAATCATTGTGCATTTGAGAGTCCCTCTCGTTTTACAGTGTTAGAAGAAGTGGAGGAGGCTGAGATAGAGTCTTCAAACTCGTTCAGCATGACTAGGGGTGGGAGAGAGTCAAAGCCTCCCATCAAATACCAAAACATGGAATGGAAGACAGTACGAGGGAGAGGAAACCGTGGTCGACGAGGCCGCGGATCCTATCAGTAGCTATTGTCTTTCTTATCATTGATGGTTTATCTAGTCTCAACCTTTGTTGTTTCATTGGTTTGAGATTCACTATTACATGAAACTTGTTTCACTTGTTTCATTCCAACTTTTCTAAACTATAAGATCTTCGATCTTATCTTGTAATCGTTTTAAGTTTTATATTGAAAGCCTTAAGTTCAAAAAAAAAAGTGTCTATTGAAGGGAAGGACAAGACTTGGGTTCATCCCCTGGAATGAAGACTTATTCTTGGGTTTACCCCTAGAGTGAACCTAGAGGTTCACCAACCCAATAGGAATCACTCATTTCATAATTGATATTTTTTAAAAACGGAAACAAAATATTATCAAGTTATATTATATTTTTAAAATAAGAAATGTTAAAAATAAATAAAAATAGTAATATATGCAAAAAAAAAATTAAAAACATATTAGTTCCGTCATCAAAACACTAAACCCTAAACTCTAAACTTCAAACTAAAAACATTAAACACTAAATCTTAAAAATACCAAATCCTTAATCCTAAAAAGAGTTTAGAGATTAAGATTAAGGGTTTAGTATTTTTAAGATTTATTGTTTTAGTGTTTAGTGTTTTTGATTTAAAATTTAGGATTATCCAAGTGTTTATGATTTACCAAAGGGTTTAGGGTTTAGAGTTTAGGATTTAGGGTTTAGTATTTCGATGATAGCGTTAAAATATCTAATTTTTTTTGCATATAATAGAGTTTAGGGTTTAGAGTTTAAGATTATTCAAGGGTTTAGCGTATACCCAAGGGTTTAGGGTATACCCAAGGGTTTAGGGTTTATGATTTAGGGTTTAGGGTATATTTTTTTAATGATGTTAAAAATATTTTTTTTAAATCATTTTTTGTAACAACTATTATTTTTATTTGTTTTTATTTTATTTATTTTAAAAACATAATATAACTTGACAATATTTTGTTTCCTTTTTAAAAGATATCAATTGTGAAATGAGTGATTCATATTGGTTGGATGAACCTCTATATTCACTCTAGGGGTGAACCCAAGAATAACTCTGGAATGAACCTTAACATTCACCACTTCATTTATGACCAATCAAAGTGACATGTGAATCACTAACCAACATTTTTTTTCTCTCTAATCATTGGCGATTTCCGGTGATCTAGTTTCGTTTTATATATTTTTCCTCATTTTTCCCTCACCGTTGAGTGGATTCAATTACCGGCTACTAGCTACGGTATCCTTTTTTGGAAATACATTACCAAATTTCCTTTTCTACTCTCTTCTTACCTTACTTGCACCCCAAGAAAATCTCCTTCTCAACACGTCTTTCCTTATTTGAGCTCGAGATTGATATTATCTCCTTGTTAACATGATGTCATTAAAGATCAGTGTTCAACTCCGTTCTCTCCGTCTTGCTACTCTGTCGACGACGATGGCGGACCTTTTGCACCAGAGCCTCAAGTCAATGTCTATTGCCGATGAGGAAGAACCACTGACGCTTCCTGACAGCCCTAGGTTCAGGGTTTTCGATGAAAATTCCACCAGCCTATTGGGTAGGTTGTTAAACCCGGATTGTCCACACATGGGGAGAATGATTGAGTATATGCCGACGGCGTGGCGTGTTGTTGGAAGAGTCAGAGGCATATCTCTCTCGAGAGACCGCTTTCAGTTCATCTTCCAGCGTAAGGAAGACCTCCTTACTGTGCTCAAGGATAGACCTTGGTCCTATAACATTTGGGCTTTAGCTCTTGAACGATGGACGGCAGACCCTCCTCCTTATTTCTTGCATTATATGGAGATCTGGATCAGGATCAAAAACATACCGATGAAGTTCTTCACTGGTGATACTATGCACAGACTGGCGTCTGAAATTGGTCATGTTGAGTTGGTTGCTTATGATCCTAAAGTCTCTCACACAAAGGACTACATCCGTGCTCTGATAACCTTTGATTCGGAGAATCCAGCTAAACCTTCTTGCAAGCTTACAGTGAGCAAGGACAAAACAGTAACAATAGAGTTTGAGTATGAGAGGATCCATAAAAAAATGCCATCATTGTTTCCGTCTTACTCATGAGAAGTTTAGATGCCCAGTTTTGCAGAATGCTCCTAAACAGAACTCTCAGAACGCTACTCCCTCATCTAGTGGTGAGAAATCCCCCTCAGAGATTATCCCAAGCACTGCTATGAAGGTGACTACTGAGGCTCCTCCTGGATTTCCTGTGATGTTCCTTGAACTTCCTCCTGAGGAACGGAAGGCAGCCTTACTCTACATATCTCACTCTGATGCTACTGAGCGTCAAGCAAGGATAATGAGAGTCAGACAGGCTATAGAGGATCAAGGTCAGTCACATGTTGCCACCTTAACGAGATTCACTTCGAATCTTGATAAAGGTAAAGGACATGTGTTCTGTTACCCGGAGTCAGATCAAGATCACTCTCCTCCAGCTTGTCAACGTGCTAGAACAACAGGCTCTTTGCCTTTGTTGGGAGATCAATATGATCAGGAGGGCTACTCTGAAACTGAAGGCTCTGGTATAGCATGCGACTCAGCGCCTAATATCACTACGGGTTTTGAGATTGGTGTGTCTTCACAGACTCCATCTGCCGGTGATAGTAAGGTTGTGAAAGTTGCTCGTCGTAGACCTCCCTCGTGGAAGAGAAAAGCTCAGGCTCTGAAGTCCACCATTCGTATCACCTCTACTTCTGATCAGGCGCTTATCCCTCCCGAGTCTGGTAGTAAGCGAAAGACTGAGTCTGCTCCTATGTCACCGTCCAAGAAAAGTTCAACTCCAACAACCAATTCGGTGGCTTCCGGTTTGAAGCCGCTGCACATCCAATGAGTGTTTGGAGCTGGAACTGTCAATGTGCAGGAAGCACTGAGACAGTTCAGACTATGCGGGAAGTGAGACGAAAACACTTTCCGGATATTATGTTCTTGATGGAAACAAAGAAAAAGTTTCAGTATATGGAGTGGTTACGAAATGAGTTGGGTTACGACAAAATTTTTACAGTTGAGCCTCTGGGTCTAAGTGGAGGTTTGGCTGTTCTCTGGAAGAATAGTTATGATATTGAAATTCTTTCTGGAGATAAACGGATTATTGATTTGAAGGTGCATTGTCGATCAATAGTTTTTTTTCTTACATGTGTTTATGGTGATCCTGTGAGAGCTAGAAGACAGGATGTATGGGATTGGTTGGTGGAGATTGGTATGAGAAGAAATGAAGCTTGGCTGCTCACCGGGGACTTTAACGAGTTAATGTCTAATGACGACAAACTTTGGGGAGCAGTGCGTGAGGAGTCCACATTTTGGGGCTTCCGTAATATGGCACACGACTGCAAAATCAGATAGCTAAGGAGCTCTGGTAATGTTCTGTCTTGGGGAGGCTGGAGAGATGAAGTGTGGGTTCAGTGCCGCCTAGATAGATGCTTTGGGAATGATGAATGGTTCAACCTCTTCCCCAGAGCAAGCGTCGATTATGGAGGCAAGTGGGGATCAAATCACAGACATCTACTGATTGGTTTTGTGCTAGAGTAGAGTTGCGTGAACTGCAGAGAGGGCGTTTCTACTTAGATAACAGAATGTTCAAGAAAGAAGGATTTGATGCAGCTATAGTCAAAGGATGGGGAGATATAGACGCCCAAATAAGTCTTATGGACAGAATCTCTAGTTGCAGGAAATAGATTTCCCGCTGGAAGAAATCTTCTGATCTTAACTCTCGTGAGAAAATTATGAGGCTCAAAGCAGCATATGAGCTTGAGGTTACGAAGCTTAATCCAGTTCGCTCTGTTATGAAAAGGATTAAATGTGAACTCTCTGCTGCCTATATTGAAGAGGAACAGTTTTGGAGGCAAAAGTGTAGAGAAGAATGGTTGAAAGAGGGTGATAGGAACACAAAGTATTTCCACAATGTGGTCAAAGGCCGTAAAGTGCGGAATAAGATCCTTATGCTTCTTGACGAATTGGGTAATGAGCATTTCTCTGAAGGCTCTAAAGGGGAGATAGCAGTAGACTACTTCAGAGAGCTTTTTCTTAGCTCTAACCCTGCTGATATGGAGGCCCTCTTTGCTGGTTTCCCAGCTCGTGTTACAGAGGAGATGAATTCTCTACTTTCGGCTCCAGTTACCTCTGAGGAGATACGCAAAGCTGCCATGAGCGTCAATGGAGGTAGTGCTCCTGGTGAATATGGACTTACCGGTTCTTTCTACCATAAGTATTGGCATGTAGTTGGCCCTGCTCTCACTAAGGAGATATTAACTTTTTCGAGACTGCAGTCATACCGACAGGTTGGAATCACACGCAACTGAGCTTAATCCCGAAGATCTCCAACCCAGTTCGTATGCAGGATATGAGACCGATCAGTTTGTGTGCAGTTCAATATAAAATCATCTCTAAGATCATCTGCAATCGCCTCAAGATGGTTTTGCCAGATTTAGTGTCAGAGACACAAGGAGCTTTTGTTTCGGGTAGGCTTATATCCGATAACATTATTATCGCCCATGAAATGGTCCACTCTCTGCGTACTAATGATAGAGTCGCTGAAGATTTCATGGCGATAAAAACGGATATGTCCAAGGCATATGATTGTGTGGAGTGGTGCTTTTTGGAAACATTACTGGAGAGATTCGGTTTTGACAGAGTCATAGTGCGATGGATCATGGCTTGTGTCAGTACAGTATCCTACTCTGTGCTGTTAAATGGGTCGTCTCATGGCTACATAAAACCAGAGCGTGGGCTCAGACAGGGAGACGCTTTATCTCCTTTCCTATTCATCCTCTGTGCGGAGGCAGTAGTGAACTACTTGAACAACTCTGCGGCCTCTGGTTCTTTACATGGTATCGGCATTGGTTCATCAGGCCCGGAAGTTCATCACTTATTGTTGATATCTTGCATATTTGCATTGTTTTAACCATTCATAAGTGTGCATTTTGATCATCAAAGGCATCATCTAGGCATATCTAGGATGCATTTCATTGCACATGTCCTTATCAGGTGTGTTGGAGATGCAACATGGTGATCATGGAAGGTTTGAGAGGGGTTTTGGAGGCCAGAGTAATGGTTTTGCTCGTCAGCCGATTTTTCTAAGTGTCCCAGCGGCCTTTTGTGTTCACAGCGGCATAATGACACATTGTCATAAAACCGCTGTGATTAGATGATTTTTGCGGACTCCGAATCGGTCTTCTGCAGCGGTTTCGCAAGCCGCGCCACGAACGAGACCTCCACACGGCTAAGTGTCCCAGCGGTTTTTTGACTCCCAGCGGCCTTTTGGCGCGTCATTAAACCGCCGTGACCCTGTTCTATGTTGAATTTACCATTTTGACCCTCTACGATTTACACACTCTAAACCTATGTTTAAGTTATCTTTTTGGCAGCCACCAGGCAGATTATCTTTTGTACTTGGAAAACATCAAACTATTGGAGATCAATCTCTTTTTTGGATCATTGATCCTTTGTTCTTATTTCATTTCTTGTTGATTTCTTTCTCTGTTTATGATCAATCTAAAATCCAATATGGGGTTAAGAATGATCATGGGAATTAGTGAGTAATCACCTTTTGGATTCATGGGTTAGGATGATTAAGGGTGATTAGGCTAGTTCTAGGATGTTTTAGGTATAGATCATACTTGTTCCTTGCTAGTAGAGTGATCTTAATGCATCATTTGAGTAGGCCACTCAAAGGGTGATCTCTAGGCATTTCTCACCCGACAGGTGTTTGATGAAATGCCTGAGTCAACTCTCCTAGGCTTTTAGTGTATTTTGCCAAAGACATTTGTTGTTAAAGATGCAAAGATAGCTAATAGACTTGTTAGTAATGATTGCTTGCATGTTATTCAACCAAAGACATTTGATGTTTGAGACATGTTAGCAAATGAGCACTCATCTAGACATAGAGCTTGCTTAGAATTGTGTCTAGGCTTAAGGTTGATAGTTTGATTTATCATTTGCATTCCTTAGATCGAAACCTGATCACCCAAGGTCTAAATCCCTATACACATGCGTTCTCCTTTCCAATAGCTTAAGAGTAGCATTTTACTGTTTTGCATTAGCTTTAATCATTAGTTTAAAATTCATCAAATCACTGATTAGGCAAATACTTGCATTCTCTCTGATTTTAAATCCCTCAGAACTGGTTCGACAACTTCCTTATACTACATCATTTGTCTTATGAGCCTCAAAACTCCTAACATCAAATTGGCGTCGTTGCCAAATTCTGAGTTTGATTTAAACATTGAGATTTAGTCATTTGCTTGAGACTAAATCATTTTTATTTTTGTAAGTTACTAATTCTCTTCTTCACTCTTTGTGATTTTCAGGTGTATGAACTTGAGGAGCAAGGGTACATCAAACCTTGTTCCAAGAGCCGCAGACATCAGAGCTTTAGAGAGAGAGTGTGCTAGAAAGAGAAGGCAAGAAGAGCAACATGCTCAACTGCAGACACTGGAAGCTGCAATGGAAGAACAACAAAATCCTCAGAACCCCAATGGAGTCAACAATGTTCCACCACAAGGGCTTCAACAGCGACCAGGTCGCCCCATTGGCACTTATGACCGCCCCAACATCCACGGTCCTAGACTGGGAATCCGAGCACCGGCTGTGGCTGCTAACAACTTTGAGATCAAGTCAGGGCTGCTCAACTGCATAGAGAACAACAAGTATCATGGTCTGGTTGTGGATGACCCATTTGATCACTTGGATAAGTTTGACAGCTACTGTGGTATGTCAAAGACTAACGGTGTGTCAGAAGATGCTTTAAAGCTCAAGCTATTCCCCTTCTCTTTGGGGGATAAGGCATGTCAGTGGGAGAAGTCTCTACCAAGTGACTCCATCACTACTTGGGAAGACTGCAAAAAGGCATTCTTGGAGAAGTTCTTCTCTACCTCAAAAACTGCTAAGTTGAGGAATGAGATCTCCAACTTCCAACAGAAGAACTTGAAAGGATTCAGTGAAGCTTGGGAGAGATTCAATGGTTACCAAGCTCAGTGCCCACACCATGGTTTTTCCAAGGAGAGCTTGCTGAGCACATTCTACAGAGGTGCTCTTCCTAAGTACAGAGCCAGACTGGATACAGCTAGCAATGGGTTCTTTTTGGGGAGAACTGAGGAAGAAGCAGAGGCTCTGGTTGACAACATGGTTAAGATTGATGCAGTCTACAGTGGAGACCATGACAGAAGCAGTAGAGGTGCTGACAAGCACACAAGGAATGAGATAAAAGCTCTTCAGGAAAAGATTGAGACACTCATTGCTGATAAGGCCACACAAGCGCATGTGATCTTTGTTGGTAACCCACAACAGGAGATACCTCCTACTGTCAATGAGGTTGAGGGTTTGGAAGGGCAAGAAGAATTGTGTTTCATCAACAGCAATGGTAGCTGGTACAAGAAGGAACCCAACTTTCAGTACAACAACTATCAACGGAAGCCCTATTCAAACAACCAGCAGAGTGGTTATCAGCCTAGAAACAACCAGCAGAGCAATTATCAGCCTCAGCAAAACCCCTCTCCTAGCTCCTCTACCCCTCAAGAGAGCAGCACTGATGCCTTACTGAAACAGATCTTGGAGTCTCAGACTAGAAGTGAGAAACATGTGGGATATGAGCTGAAGAACCTTCATTCCAAGATTGATGAGAGCTACAATGAGCTCAACAACAAATTCTCCCACCTTGCTTCTTCTGTCAAGAATTTGGAGAATCAGTTTGCTTCCATGAGCACCCACCAGAATCGCCAGCCAGGATCTCTACCTGGAAAATCTGATCAAAACCCCAAGGAAGCAAAAGCTGTCACACTCAGGAGTGGTAAGCAGTTACCTCCTAAAACCCTCACCAAGGATGCTGAGAAACAAGGTGAGGAGGTAGCCATCAATCTAGATGATGAAGTGGTCATTGTTGATGAGAAGACAGATGATGAGATCTTGGAGAAGATTGAGAAAGATAAGGGTAAAGGAAAAGTTGGAGAAGAGAAGAAGACAACAAAAGATGGTGAATCTGCTGCTCCAGCCGGTGAGAGCTCTTCTGTCCCTCCTCCCTATAAACCCAAGCTTCCATTCCCTGGTAGATTCAAGAAGCAGCTGCTACAGAAGTACAAGGCTTTGTTTGAGAAGCAGATGAGTGAAGCTCAGGTTACAATGCCCATCATTGATGCTTTCATGCTGATTCCTCAATACAGTAAGTTCTTGAAAGATGTTGTAGCTGCTAAGAAGAAGGAGATGGAGGGCATGATGGTTCTGAGTCATGAGTGTAATGCCATCATTCAGAGGCTTGATGCTCCAGAGAAGCTAGAGGATCCAGGATGCTTCACACTACCTTGTGCTCTTAGACCTATGGTATTTGAAAAATGTCTCTGCGATTTGGGAGCTAGTGTCAGCTTGATGCCTTTGTCTGTGGCAAAGAAGCTTGGCTTCACTCAATACAAGAAGTGTAGACTCTCTCTGGTGTTGGCTGATCGTTCAGTGAAGTACCCTGTGGGTATCCTAGAGAACCTTACTGTGAAGATTGGAGGGTATGAGATACCTACAGATTTTGTGGTGCTTGAAATGGGTGAGAAGGCTCAAGACCCATTGATTCTTGGAAGGCCATTCTTAGCTACAGCAGGAGATATTGTGAATGTGAAAGAAGGCAAGATTGACCTCCATTTGGGTAAGGAGAACACCCTCCACTTTGACATCAAGGAGAAAATGAGGAACCCCACTGTGTTTGGACAAGCCTTCATCATCGAAGAAATGGGCCCTCCTGCTGATGATCACCTTGGTGAGCTACCACCCGAGGAAGATGGGGTGTTAACTCCACTTTCTGCACCTACTCTAGCCTGATCCAAAGGAGGCAAAGTCAAGCTAGAGACTTAAAACAAGCTCACTTGGGAGGAAGTCCCATGAGTATCCTTGTATATATTGCATTAGTATTTACATTTTCATCTTACTGCATAAAACAATGGGAAAATGAAGTTGTGTGCAGGTGTGGAGCAGAAACTCGGACATCAGAGCGAGGTCTCCGCAGCGATGTCACGAGGTCGCTCCAGCTGGGAGCGACCTGCCGCAGCGACCCCCCCACCTCGCTCCCGTCTCAGGTAACTGGAAACTTCCCTTCTCCCAGTTTTTCTTTGCATTTTAGAATTTCATTGGGTACCTCACTCACACAGAGACTGTGTGATTTAAGTGTGGGGGAGGTGCCAAGCATTTGACAATGTTTGTTACGATGATTTTGAGTCCCATGCATCGCATATTACATTCTTATTTGCATAGAAAAACCAAAAAAAAAAAAAATTTGAAAACACACAAAAAAAATCATTTAGTTGCATCATTTGCATCTTTAGGATTGAGTCTAGAAGCATATTGGTTGCATTCATGCATTAGGGGGATATCAATCTTGTAAAGAGCTCATGCTAAGTTCTGAATTTGATGACCTTTGTAATCATGACAAGTAGCTTGAACATCCTTTGGAAAGCTTGTAAACTTCACGCCTTGAATGCTCCTCTTGAAACTCATTTGATTGTTGATACTCTCTATTTGAAGCAAGCTCCTGTTTTAATGTCTCTTGCATATGGTCCCTTGTGTACTAAGTCATGGATACACACACTTGAGTTGTCCCATCCTTTTTACCAATCTTCTTGACAAACTCAAGTGGTACTCCACTCCCAAAACCCATACCTCCTTTTTAAACCATCATTATTTGTTGAGTGAGGCCTCTTTGGAAAGCTTTACATGTGCATAATGTTGAGAGTATTGGGAACGACAATGCTTAGTCTCCATTCTTGCTAGATTAGTCACTCTATTGTCTAGCTATAGGAAGGGGGTGAGTGTTGTGATTGTGATTTGGGAATATGAAGGGTTTGACTCTTTGTGCTTAAATGATTAGTCTTTGTGGGATAAGTGGAGAAGTATCTAGCTCTTATTGTGAAAAGTCTTAACCCCCAAAAATAAAAGAAAAAAAAAGAAAAAGAAAATAAAAAGGGGGCTAGCAAAATTGTTAGGAGCTGGGATTTATTTAAAATTTGTGAAAATCCCTTATTGATTTCAAAATGAAAGAGTCTGAAGTGAAAAATGTTCTTGTAATCTTTTGGTGAGAGATGTGAGTTGGGTTTGACATTGAGGAATAATTAAATATCTTGTATGTTTGGGAAATGGTAGAACAATAGAGATTGAGCATTGTATGCATGAGTTGATCCCTTTCTTAGATATATTATGTGTAATGTCAAAGCTACTTTGTTTTGAGAGTAAACCACCTTAAAAGATCATTTTGAACCTCTGATTTCACTTGCATTAAAGCCTTTGTCTTACCAAACCAAATGACTTGGACCAGTTGACCATGTGTGAGATGTCTATAGAGTTGCTTCATGAATGTTAGAGAGAACTGGATTTGTGGTTTGTGAAGGCATGATTTATGAGTATAGAGATCAAAGGAGCTGTGATAGGTCTAGAGAAGTTAGAGATGGAAGAAATCTTTGTTCTTGCTATTTGGTATGATTATGCAAGGTTGTTAGGTTGAGAATTAAGAAGAGCTTCTGTTGATTATGAGTCCCCTCTTTCAAACCTCTTCTCCTGTGTCTTTGAAAGTTTACTTGCGGACAAGTAAAGGACTAGTGTGGGGGAGTTGATATCTTGCATTTTTGCATTGTTTTAACCATTCATTAGTGTGCATTTTGATCATCAAAGGCATCATCTAGGCATCATCTAGGATGCATTTCACTGCACATGTCCTTATCAGGTGTTGGAGATGCAACATGGTGATCATGGAAGGTTTGAGAGGGGTTTTGGAGGCAAGAGTAATGGTTTTGCTCGTCAGCCAATTTTTCTAAGTGTCCCAGCGGCCTTTTGTGTTCACAGCGGCATAATGACACATTGTCATAAAACCGCTGTGATTGGATGATTTTTGCAGACTCTGAATCGGTCTTCTGCAGCGGTTTCGCAAGCCGCACCACGAACGAGACCTCCACACGGCTAAGTGTCCCAGCGGTTTTTTGACTCCCAGCGGCCTTTTGGCGCGTCATTAAACCGTTGTGACCCTGTTCTATGTTGAATTTACCATTTTGCCCCTCTACAATTTACACACTCTAAACCTATGTTTAAGTTATCTTTTTGGCAGCCACCAGGCAGATTATCTTTTGTACTTGGAAAACATCAAACTATTGGAGATCAATCTCTTTTTTGAATCATTGATCCTTTGTTCTTATTTCATTTCTTGTTGATTTCTTTCTCTGTTTATGATCAATCTGAAATCCAATATGGGTTTAAGAATGATCATGGGGATTAGTGAGTAATCACCTTTTGGATTCATGGGTTAGGGTGATTAAAGGTGATTAGGCTAGTTCTAGGATGTTTTAGGTATAGATCATACTTGTTCCTTGCTAGTAGAGTGATCTTAATGCATCATTTGAGTAGGCCACTCAAAGGGTGATCTCTAGGCATTTCTCACCCGACAGGTGTTTGATGAAATGCATGAGTCAACTCTCCTAGGCTTTTAGTGTACTTTGCCAAAGACATTTGTTGTTAAAGATGCTAAGATAGCTAATAGACTTGTTAGTAATGATTGCTTGCATGTTATTCAACCAAAGACATTTGATGTTTGAGACATGTTAGCAAATGAGCATTCATCTAGACATAGAGCTTGCTTAGAATTGTGTCTAGGCTTAAGGTTGATAGTTTGATTTATCATTTGCATTCCTTAGATCGAAACCTGATCACCCAAGGTCTAAATCCCTATACCCATGAGTTCTCCTTTCCAATAGCTTAAGAGTAGCATTTTACTGTTTTGCATTAGCTTTAATCATTAGTTTAAAATTCATCAAATCACTGGTTACACTTAGATTAGGAAAATACTTGCATTCTCTCTGATTTTAAATCCCTCAGAACTGGTTCGACAACTTCCCTATACTACATCATTTGTCTTAGGAGCCTCAAAACTCCTAACATCAATTGTTCGCTGACGACAGCCTGTTGATGTGCAGAGCCTCTCCATCTGAAGCTAATGAGATCATGTCGTGTCTGAAGCTGTATGGTGAGGCGTCGGGACAGAGACTTAACCTTGATAAATCTTCTATTATCTTTGGTTCTAAAGTCCCTCCGGACATAAAGGTGGAGCTTAAAGCTATCTTAGGAATCGAGAAGGATGGAGGTGAAGGTACCTATCTCGGTCTCCCAGAGTGCTTTAGTGGTTCAAAGAGAAAGCTCCTAAGCTTTTTGAAAGAGAAGCTACAAGGACGTTTGAATGGTTGGTTCTCTAAGTCTCTCTCTCAAGGGGGAAAAGAGATCCTACTAAAGTCTATCTGCTTAGCTCTCCCTATATATGCAATGTCATGTTTCCGTCTTCCTAAAGATACATGCGCTAATCTGAGAAGTGCTATGATAGAGTTCTGGTGGAGCAGTGGTACCAATCGGAAAAAGATCGCATGGGTAGCTTGGCAGAAGTTATGCAGGTCTAAAGATAAGGGAGGTTTGGGTTTTAAGGATCTTGAGAAGTTTAATCAATCCTTATTAGCTAAACAAGCTGCTAGGATTATGGAAAATCCAAACTCGCTTGTTGCCCAAGTCCTAAAGCAACGCTACTTCCGAAACAACACCTTCATGGAGAGTTCTATAGGATCTAGACCGTCGTTTGCTTGGAGAAGTCTGCTTCATGGCAGAGCGCTCTTGCAACAGGGTTTAGTGACTAGGATTGGTAATGGCTCCTCCACGAACGTATGGTGGGATAAATGGATTATAGACTCTGTTCCTCGAAATCCAGACTATAAACCAGATTCTGTGGTTGATCTTACTCTGAGAGTCGAGGACTTAGTGGATCACAACAGTGGAGCTTGGAATCAGGACTTAATCAATCAGACTTTCAGCCAAAAGGATGCAGCAATTATTCTTAAGATGCAACTCCGTCTATCCCAACCGGATTGTGTGGTGTGGGGTTTCACTAAGAATGGAGCTTACTCCTCTAAAAGTGGTTATGCTTTGCTTGAAACATTAGAGGAGTTGGAGTCTCCAACATTGCCGTCTACCTCTCTTTTGGAACAACGACTATGAAAATCTATATGGAAAGCAAAAACTTCACCTAAGCTGCGTCATTTTCTCTGGTGAATTCTCTTTGGTGCCTTGGCTGTCAAAGAGAGATTACGCTCGAGGGGCATCAATATTGACGCTACTTGCTCCTCGTGTGGTAGTGGACGAGAAGATATTAATCATGTCCTCTTCCATTGTCGTTTTGCTCAGGAGGTCTGGTCGCTATCATCGGTCCCTATGCCTCCATCAGGATCTTGGTCTAACTCGGTCTTCTTGAACATCTATCATTTGGTGGAATGTAGCAAGAAGAAATCACTATCCCCGAATGCAGGGCTAGTTTTTCCCTGGCTACTGTGGCATATATGGAAAGCTAGGAACCTCTTTTGCTTTGAGTATAAACGCCTGGACCATGTCAATGTGTTGGATAAAGCCATTATGGAAGCTGAGGTTTGGAGAGAGATTCAGGACCCCCACCGCTCTGATGCAGTCCCAACTCGTGACCATAACTCTAGCGCGTTTGGTTGGTCTAAACCCCCAGTTGGTTGGACCAAATGCAATGTTGCTTCTTCGCGGTCAAGCAGTTCAGTTAATAGTGGTGGTGCTTGGGTTGTACGTAACAGTGAAGACAAGACACTTCTGCATAGTAGAAGATCCTTCTCAAATGTGGTTAACCCACTTTTTGCAGACCTCTGCTCCATGAGGTGGGTCATTGAATCTATGCGTAGCCATCAACTCGATAGGATCATCATTGAGACGTCATCTTCCACCCTCAGAGATGCTTTCCTCCAACTGTCTCCTCACTCCTCTACCAGTCCCCTGATAGCAAATATCCTCTATCTTCTTGAAGGATTTGCAGAGTGGAGGGTGGAACATGTGGCTCCGGTGTGTAATAAAGTGGCGTCTTTGTTCGCTGAGAGTGTCACCAAGGATCTACACTTTCAGTCATACATTGCCTCAGGAGGTCCCTCCTGGTTACGAAATCTCTTATGTCTAGAAGAAGGGAGCCCTCATTAAATTTTCTTTCGGCCTAACTTGGTCTTGAAGACAGGTTTTATGCTGCACTGCCTATTGGTGGTTTTTATCTTGCTTTTTCTTTATCTTGTTTCTTTACTCTGTCTTTTTTCTTGTTTCTTTGTTGCTTTGCCTAGACTTCGTTGTATTTTTCTAGAGGCTTGCCTCCGCTTGGGTCCATTGACCCTTGCTCTTGAATGATAAACTTAGTGTTAAAAAAAAAGTGACATGTGAATAATTAAATAAAAAATATTAAATATATTTAAAAATAGTTAAAAAATAATAATGTCAATTCTAAATCTTAAATCTTAATCTATAAATACTAAACATTAATTCCTAAATCCAAACTCTATACCCTAAACTCAAATCTTAAACTCTAAACCAAAATCATATATCCTAAACTCAAATCTTATATCCAAATGCTAGACTCTTAACCCAAACTGTATACTTTAAACTCAAATTCTAAATTCTAAATTTTAAACCCAAACCGTAAACCCTAAATCTAAACTCTATACCCTAAATCCAAATCATAGACTCTAAACCCAAACCGTATACTCTAAACCCAAATCTTAAACTCTAAACCCTAAACCCAAACCGTAAACCCTAAACCCAAACCGTAAACCCTAAATCTAAACTCTATACTCTAAACCCAAATCATAGACCGTAAACCCAAACCGTATACTCTAAACCCAAATCTTAAATCCTAAACCCTAAACCCAAACCGTAAACCTAAACTCTAAGAGGAATAATAGAATAATAGAAATACTTTACTGCACTTTATTTTCTCTAATTATGGTACTGTCCAGTGCTCATAAAAGGAGAGTGTCGAACTTGTTTAAGTCCTATATTTGTAAACTGCTGTGCTTACGGCTTAAGTAAGACTTTTTTGGGCAACAATAAGACGTATTTTTCGGGTCGAACCTTTACTTATTATTAATTCTTTCTTTTAACAAGAACTTTATTGTTTATATACTATAAGTAGTACTTATTTACAAAAAAGTAGCTACATAGTTTAAAATATAGTTTAAAATACTCTAAACATATTATATAGTTATATGAATTTTAAATTAAGGGTGGATAGCTAGCATTATTGTTTAGAGCACTATTCTTTGTTACTGTTCTTTTCAGTGAACTATTAGAGTCCGAAGTGCGTTGTAATAGTCTTATTTTTAGATTGCCAAATAGAATGTCTATTTTGACTTTGTTGTATGTACATTAAATACTTTCCACATAAGTAATTTTCTATCAAGAAGACAATTCCATTTTTCAGATCCATACCATATGAGATTAGAATTTACAGATATATCTATACGTTCATAACGCATTTTGTGGCATGATAAGGTCTAGCCTACACTGAAAAATGAGAAAGTCTTAAGTGTATGAGTTCTAGCTAGGGAGACTATCTTCACATTTGGCTTCGGGTCCGTTCCAGAAAGATGTATATTATGTATCTCATATAAGTTTTTGATTTATGTGATAGACTTGGAAGATTGACATGTAACGACACCGGTTAATAAATGAAAAAAAAACAGAGTAACGAGGCCCACTAAAGTTTGTGTACACGCTAGAGCATTTAAAAAGCCCATAATTCGTATGCAAGCTACAACGCTAACATTTGTACAGTATATACAATGTTCTTACACAAAGTTAAAATATAAAAAAGTCCGAATTTTATTCCAGTATAGGTCATTGTTGGATGAATTTATTTACTAAATACATTTTCTATCTAATGAAGTCCATATTAAAAATTTAATATAGTTCCATAATGATTCGATTGATATACATTAATCACATAAATAACTTCACAACTCACCCAAATTTAAACCAAGATAACATAACCATAAAAAAATAACAAACAAACAATCAAGATTCAGATTATAGATTAGAAACACACAAGTTAACTTAATAGTCATTAAATGCCCAACAATTCGTAACAAACAAACAATCAAGATTCAGAGAATAAAAACACACACGTTAAGTTAATTGTCATTAAACTCCCAACAGTTCGTTCTGATCTCACCATCTTCGCCTGTAAACACATCAACGGCTCCCATTTTCACCATCGCGATAGCAAACTGGCGTTTGAATAAGTCATTGTCGGCTGCGTACTGAGCCACCACACTAGAAGTGGCTTCATCGGTTGCGAGGCGCTGGTCAAGTTGCAAAACTCCTCTCCTCGCTCGGATTTGTCCGAAGAATGCATTATCGAAAGTTAACGGCGTTGACCGGTCAAGTCCTGTTGATGGGTTGTCTGAGGCCGCACATATGGTGGTTAAACTATACGTATAAATAAATTTATTATCAAGTAAATTTATGTTATTGCTGTTTGTGGTCCATAAGGTGATAATGGACCAATTTTGGATTAAATAAAACATAAAATTTAATCATATGATATAAATATCCGGTCTAACTTACTTTGTAACCAAATCGGAGTCCATGGATGGATCAGGCAGTCCGGTCCCATTCAAATTAATGAGGCGGTCCTGGAATAGATCACAAGATCCCACACCAACAGTGTGTGCACCCAAAAGAGCCAGCGCATCCAATGTGTTCATCTCTTTGTCACCAAGGAACCTGAGAAACGCAGCCACGGAGGCGGTTGGTCCGATAAGGTCGAACACGCCATTCGCATTCATTTTCAACCCATCACGTCGCCCAGTGGGAATGTTGTAGCTCGGACCTCCAGCTAAGGCCACAGAGTCACGGGTGGCAAGAGCCATTATGTCGGCGCATGAGACGTTGGAGGGACACTGAGCCTCAAGCTCGGCCTTGATCTGGTCGATCAGCTCAAACCCTCTCACGCTCAAGTTTGGACCGACGAATCTTTCTGAATCTGTTGAATTTAAGAGGATAGAGCCGTCGCAACCCTAGGACATGACATACAATTAATATGTTATAAACATAACTAGTCAAATCAGTCAAAAACTTAAGATGTTTATCGATTTTGTGTATGTGCTTAAGAATATTTAAATTCCATGTTAAGTAGAAACCTATTACAACGGGGAAAATGTGTTAGTCTACAGATCTTTTTTGTGTTCCTTGTGGTTGATTTTGCAATTTGAATTAAATGTTTGATGCAGCTCATACCCCGACAAAACAGTCGTGAAAATGCATGCGAAGCAAAGCGGCCGTGATCGTGGGGTCACTCTCAAACTCATCGCTCACAAGATTTTGAATTATAGTTTCTGCATTAGGGCAGGAATTGTTATAAAACCCGACTCTCAGTTGAGCAAACGTGATCGGAAAAATAAAGAAAACGAAAAGTAGAATAGAAAACTTTGAAATCTTCATCTTGTTTTGTAAAAAGTTAATTTGCTATAGAAAGTTTAGTGTTGTTTCTTTGAAATATGTATTATGAGATCAACCCTTAGTTGCTATATATAACCCAAAATCGACCGTTGACATCTGACCTGCCGTACGAGTAAGATTTTTTTTTTAACTAAAGGTGTTAATGTATGAAGGCAAAGGGAAGCATTCCGTTGTCTTGTGGAATATTTAATAAACACTATGTGTTGAAAATTGATGTAGCTTAGTCGACAATAATATTTATAGACAAAAGTTGATATCAGTGGACCTTTTATATTAGGACAATTGTCTAAAATAGCACCTTTGAAGTTTTTATCCCAAAAATGACACCAAGGAGGAAAAGTCACAAAAATAGCATTCATTAAGAGAAAATGACTAAGATAGCACCAAACCAAGTTTTTATTCCCAAAATAGCACTCAAGATCCAAAGTCACAAAAATAGGTTTCATTAAAAAGAATATTTACTCTTATGCCCTTTCCTTTGAATGATTAAAAAAATCAATTGGAGAAAACGATCGCCAGACAATCGCCTTCATCTATCTCCTCTCGCCGGACGATTCGCCGTCGTCTGTATCCTGTCACCGGACGATTCGCCGTCGTCATCTCCTCTCGCCTTTGCATCGTCGTCCGTCCTCGTTTGCTCAGAGATGTACTTAAATTATTGATTTCGTCGGGACGTAGGCGACAGGGCGTTGAACCATCTCCTCGTTCTCGTAGATCCAGAGCGTCTGGGTGTGCTTCTCGACGGATTCGACATAGGTGTCGGGACGGAGGAAGATGTGATCGAGCTGCGACTTCTTCTGGTACATCTCCTCGATCGTATATAACCAAAAAGTTCGAAACTTTTGTTTTTTCCGTTTGAAGGTGGAGACTTTGATTACCAAAAAAAAAAAAGGTGGAGACTTTGTTGATTTTGAGATACTTTACGAATGTGAGAAGCTGGAGGACCAGAGACTTATTAATGATATCTGTAGGAATGGTGACTCTGTTTTGCATCTGATTGTGAAGAGATCTGCTAAAGTTCGTGCTAAGCCTGTGGATAAGAGCTTTGAGTTGTCTATTGTTGCTCCTCCACAAGCGAGAGTTGTGACACAGAGGAAGCAGTTCTCTGTGGAGCCTCTCATCGTTAATCCTAAAGTGAAGTTATCTCCAGTGGTCAAAGATATGATTAGCTCTGCTTCTGATGGGCTAAGAAGTGAGAACCCTCTTGTGAGGTCAAGAGAGGGAACAGGAGGAGCTTATTTCATGCAGGCTTCGTCTGGAAACAAGTGAAAGACTTGTCCGAAAACAATATACTTTAGGTAGAGAATATGTGTAACGTTAGGCAGACAAACCTCTTGGATAATCTCCTCAGCATCCCATTAGCTAAGAACCAAAACAAAGAAGAGCAGAACAATTGTGTTATGTTTTCTATTTTTTTTTCCTGTTATTGATGCTTTGACATTTAATGTTTTTTTTGTGAATGAGAAACATTCTGAATAGGATTCATGCAGTTTCTTCAAGTAGTCGGTAAATTTGACCAAAACAATATGCTTTTTCAAGGACGTTTAAAAAAATTGATTTAAGTGCTACAAAAATTAGTTTAGCCATCCGTCTAATCAATAATCCAACAGAACTAGCCATTTCTTGAACATAGAATGGAGTTTATTACTGGCAAAGTCATCAATATATATAAATATTTACAGCCAATTGCTGTCGGCAAACAAAGCCACAACAACATTGGATGGGCTGATTCCTAACACATAATCATAAGCGCAAACTCATCAAAACACAATATACATAATTATGTTGTTTTGTTTTGGAAGATTAAGTTCCTGGAACCCCTTCCTAAACATTTTATTTGCTATCCTAACTTTTTTTTATTTTTAATTAAATATTAAATTTTCAGGTAGTCTTCTTAAACATTTTAAATATGATATATATGTAAGTTTGCTAATATATACATCTTCACTTGCTATCCTAACATATTTTCTTTAAATATTAAATTTTCAGGAAGCACTTCCTAAATATTTTACTTACTATCCTAACATTTTTTCTTTTTAATTAAATATAAAATTTTCACGAAACCTTTACTAAAACTTTTACTTGCTATCCTAACATTTATTCTTTTTAATTTAATATTAATTTTCAGGAAGCCTTTTCTAAATACTTTATTTGCTATCCTAACATTTTATTTTTTTATTAAACATTACATTTTCAGGAAGTCCTTCCTAAATATTTTATTTGCTATCCTAATATTTTATTTTTATTAAACATTACATTTTCAGTAAGCTCTTCCTAAATATTTTACTTGTTATCCTAATATTTTCTCTTTAGTTAAATATTATTTTTTTAGGAAGTACCTAAACAATTTACTTGGTATCATAACTATGAAATATATGTAAGTTGTAAATAAATAAAATTTTCACTTGCTATCCTAACATTTTTCTTTTTAATTAAATATAAAATATTCAGGAAGCCCTTCCTAAACATTTTACTTGATATACTATTTTATTCATTTTTAAATATTAAATTTTCAGGAAGCCCTTCCTAAATATTTTACTTTTTATCATAAATATGATATATACGCAAGTTTTGCTAATATATACATTTTAATTTGCTATTTTAACATATTACCTTTTAATTAAATATTAATTATTCAGGCATGTCTTTATAAATATGTTATTTACTATCCTAACATTTTTTTAAATTAAATATTAAATTTTCAGGAAGCTCTTCCTGAATATATTACTTGATATCCTAAATATGATATATATGCAAGTTTTATTAATATATACATTTTAACTTACTATTCTAACATTTTACCTTTCTAATTAAATATTAAATTTCAAAGAAGCCATTCCTAAATATTTCAACTTGTTATCCTAACACTTTTCCTTTTTAAATGAAATATTAAATTTTCAGGAAACTCTTCCTCAATATATTACTTGATATCCTAAATATGAGATATATGCAAGTTTTGTTAATATATATATTTTAACTTGCTATTCTAACATTTTACCTTTATAATTAAATATTAAAATTTCAAGAAGCCATTCCTAAATATTTCAACTTGTTATCCTAGCATTTTTCCTTTTTAATTAAATATTAAAATTTTCAGGAAGCCCTTCCTGAATATATTACTTGATATCCTAAATATGATATAAATGTAAGTTTTGTTAATATATACATTTTAACTTGCTATTCTAACATTTTACCTTGCTATTTAAATATTAAATTTCAAAGAAGTCATTCCTAAATATTTCAACTTGTTATCCTAACACTTTTCCTTTTTAAATGAAATATTAAATTTTCAGGAAACCTTTCCTGAATATATTACTTGATATCCTAAATATGAGATATATGCAAGTTTTGTTAATATATACATTTTAACTTGCTATTCTAACATTTTACCTTTATAATTAAATATTAAAATTTCAAGAAGCCATTCCTAAATATTTCAACTTGTTATCCTAGTATTTTTCCTTTTTAATTAAATATTAAAATTTTCAGGAAGCCCTTCTTGAATATATTACTTGATATCCTAAATATGATATAAATGTAAGTTTTGTTAATATATACATTTTAACTTGCTATTCTAACATTTTACCTTTATAATTAAATATTAAAATTTCAAGAAGCCGTTCCTAAATATTTCAACTTGTTATCCTAGCATTTTTCCTTTTTAATTAAATATTAAAATTTTCAGGAAGCCCTTCCTGAATATATTACTTGATATTCTAAATATGATATATATGCAAGTTTTGTTAATATATACATTTTAACTTGCTATTCTAACATTTTTCATTTTTAATTAAATTTTATATTTTTAAGAAACCATTCTTAAATATTTTATTTTATATCTTAACATTTTTCATTTTTAATTAAATATTAAATTTTCAGGAAGCTCTTCCTGAATATATTACTTGATATCCTAAATATGATATATATGCAAGTTTTGCTAATATATACATTTTAACTTGCTATTCTAATATATTATCTTTTAATTAAATATTAATTATTCAGGCAAGTCTTTATAAATATGTTATTTACTATCCTAACATTTTTTTAATTAAATATTAAATATTCAGGAAGTCCTTCCTGAATATATTACTTGATATCCTAAATATGGTATATCTGCAAGTTTTGTTAATATATACATTTTAACTTGCAATTCTAACATTTACCTTTTTAATTAAATATTAAATTTTCAGGAAGCTCTTCTTGGATATATTACTTGATATCCTAAATATGATATATATGCAAGTTTTGTTAATATATACATTTTAACTTGCTATTCTAAATATTTTGCTTGCTATCATAACATTTTTCTTTTTTTTTTTGTTTTTGAATCTCTAACAAAAAAGATAAGTGTGTGGTGACTACTTTTACTTGCTATCTTAACATTCTTTTTAGTTAAATATTTTTTAGGAAGCTCTTCCAAAATATTTTATTTGCTATCCTATGATTTAATTTTTAATTAAACATTATTTTTTAGGAAACCCTTCCAAAATATGTAACTTGCTATCCTAAAATTTTATTTTTAATTAAATATTATTGTTTCAGGAAGCCCAGAAGACTATTTTGAAGAGACTGATAACCGGAGACTTGATGTTAACAAGAAATATAGTGAGTATAACTCTTAATGCATGATTTGTTTTGTTTTGCTTTTTGATACTAAGATCAAGTGACTAATTTCTTGATTTTGTTTATTCTTCTTGTAATTGAATATCGTTGTAATTGAATATGGTTTGATTAAATGTCTTTGATATCATTTCCTTTTATTTTTTGATTAAATATTAAATATTCAGGAAGCCTTTCCTAAAAATCTTAAATTGATCTTTGGTATGCTTGGTAGCAACTATGTTCTCCAGATTTCATGAGTACCAACTTAACATAGGAGTAAAATCTGAAATATAACTTATTGTTCTTCCCGGAAAGTAAAAAACAAAAAAAAAAGCTGCATGATCCTCAAATTAGAAACAACATTCTACAACTTGTGAGCTTTGTTTGAACGAACTCCCCCACCCCACAGAAACCTCTTTCACTGATCACTATTCTTGCTTATCCTCGTCCCCCTCCCCCAGGTGTTTTTCACTTCAGTTCTTAAAAGCTGTCATCACTGACTCGGTGAATTTGTGGAGTTCTTAAAAGCTGTCATCACACGATGCTATGCTCATTCCAACACTGATGTAACCAACTCAGTGCAACAACTGGCTTCTTCTGAACATACAGGGCCCACTGCAAGTTAAAAAAAGAATAAGGTATCTTTAGCTGTCATGATGAAACAAGAATAGCTGGTTTTGAACAGCTTCCTTCAGGATATAGTAGATACCATTAGTCATCAGAGGCAAAAGACTGATCCAAAACAATTTCTGGGAAAAGGAGAGATGTTTCACTAGAGGTGCATACTGCATAGTAAATCTTTCCTCCCGCTCGAAAGCCTCCGTTCTAAGGAAATCACCTATGTACTGCCGGAAAATTTAATATACATCCTAGTGTTTATTGGAGCGGATATAATTGAACAGAGAAATACTTATAGTTTACCTAACATAACTGATTAATCTTTTGAGATGCATGAAGAAAAACAGCAGTGTTGGAATGTTCAAAAAGCAAAAATAAATATAAATCGGGAGCCAACGATGATAATCTACAGATGTGTGAAGTGAACATTTAGAAGCTAAAAAGAATATTGATTGGCAATCTTTGAGCAACAGACCTTGTACTTAGCAGCTAGGACGTTCTTGACAATGACGAAGTTGACATCTGAAGAAGTTCTGGAAACCAAAACTCCCTCCATGGAAGTAACTAGCTTCTCAATCTTGACCTTGAAAATATAATTGCAACCAACCAGTTAGAAGGGGGATGAGTCCTTGCCAGTAACTAGAAAATATTTCTCTAAAAAGATATGAACTTTAGTAATAATATCCATGCTTCTTAGTTGCCATTCAAAGTGTGAAAAGATAGTTCCATAGAAAGAACAGAAGGTTACCTAAGATCGCTGAGGCAACATAGAGTCAAAACTCACAACCATTCCCATGGACACTATACAAAAGGGGAATAACGGATCCTAATAAACTACAAACGATATCTATTATACTAACAAAGAGAAGACGAAGTGAAGTACCTTTTCATCGATCTGAAACCCAGAAGCAAGAACCTTAAGACCATCCATGGCTAAACAACAAGTGAATCCCCCTTGTGGCAGAGCTCTACCATCTTTCGCAGCAGAGCCATTCACCTCCTGCAACTCAATTTTGCCTTTTCAGTAATCCCAATCCATACGGATTTCAAATAGAGAGTGATGTTCGGAAGTTGATACCTGATGTTCGAGGCGGCAGATTCGACGAGATTGAAGATGATGGCGATCGAAATCGGAGAGCTGTCGCCACCGTCGCTTCGCGTGAGAGAGAGAGAGAGAGAGAGAGAGAGAGAGAGGCGTATCTTTTTTTTTTTTCTTTTTTTTCTTTGTTTAATTAATTCTAAAATAAGGGTATTAGAGACATTTTACTCTTTAATGAATGCTATTTTTGTGACTTTCTCTTCTTAGTGTCATTTTTGTGATAAAAACTTTAAAGGTGCTATTTTAGACAATTGCCCATTCATTAAAGGATTAAAATATCCATAATACCCTTGTTTTAAAATTAATTAAACAAACATAAAAAAAGAAAAAAAAAATCAGAAATGCATCTCTCTCTCACGCGACGTCGATCTCGATCTCTTCGACGGGAAGCGACGGCGGCGACGCTCTCCGATTTCGATCGCCGGAGGTAATCCAGCGGTGGTGCAGGAGGAGAGTCTTCATCGGGAACTGCTTCCGTCAGCCCCGCGAAGGTGATAAGGAGGTTCCTGAAACTGAGATCTGTGGAGCTTAGGGGAAACCGCACTTCGCAGACTTTAATCTGATGCCGGAGGGATGGGGAGGGTACGTGTATCCGTGGATAGAGGCGATGTCGACGTCGTACAAATGGCTGGAGGAGATAAGGCTGAAGAGGATGGTGACAAGTCTCGTGACCAGGTCTAGTGTTTCCCCTAAACCTTGCCTTGGCTTTCAATTGAAAATGGTGTGAGATTTGTTGCTGAAAATTCTGAGTTTTCTGTGGGATGGATGCAGCCAGGACCACGGGAGTTTTCAAATCAGTGCCTGATAAAGAGAAACAAGAGGACATCAACCTTCTACTTGTATCTCACCCTCACTCCATGTAAGCAAATTCCAAAAGCTTTTTTTTCTCTTATTTTGACTTGCTTTGATTATGTCAAATCTTGGGTAGAAAGATATGACTTCTGAAGTCAAAAAAAAAAAGATATGACTTCTATCAAAAAATCTGTCTACGTTTGTTTTTTTCCAAGTGTGAAAACGATCGAGTTAGTGACTTTCTAGGCGTGTAATTTAAATTTGTCTAAGTTTCTCACGAGAATGATGCCTTTAGTGGTCAGTGAAAGAGACTCTCACCCACCCATAAGATGAGTTGACTATGTTGTTCACTTGGGTAATAACGAAGAAGCTTCTTGCTCTGCAATCTTAATAGTAGTAATATAGGAAATAATCAACTTCTGTATCGTCAAAGTTGAATGCATACTTTTATTAATTTTGTTTTTGTTCACCAGCATTCACTGATAAGGGGAAGTTTCTTCTGGCGGCAAGAAGGTTCAGGACCGGAGCTTACACTGAGTACATTATATCACTTGACTTTTCACTAGTGGATGGGGAAGTTTCTTCTGGCGGCAAAGCTCTCTACTTTTCACTCACATCCCTACTAATCTATGTGTGTGCGTGTGTGTTTATTCTCTAACAGATTGTGAACCTTCACCACATGTTGTCAAAGGCTGTGATTAGGTCCAATCCTAGTGTCTTATGGTGCTACAAGGACAAATTTGATATCAGCAGGTTCGCTTCTTGATGCCAAAGTCTCAAGCCTTAGCTCTGGAGAGTGAATTGAAAGTTTATAACTTTGTCATATTGTTAATATGTCATTCGTGTGATTTTCTGGATGGCTATCCTAAAGTTTTTTCAGTAATTCTATAAAGAAAGCCTTTTCAGGATGGGTTTCCAGAAAAAAAAGAGTGTTTTATTATATAAATTTATTTTCGAAAAATCTGTTTTTGAAGAGAATCAAAAAGCGTCTAAGGAATGTTAGACAATTCTTGTTCTGGATGGCTATCCTGAATTGGAACTTAATCTTCCAAAAAAAATATTTATATATAGTCAAAATCTATTAAAAAATTCACTAGCTATAAAAATCACCGAATAAAGTTCATTGTTTACAAAAATAGAGAACACATATCAAATAGAGAACATTAAAATAGGATAACTTGAAGTATTTTCAAAAATATTTAACTAAAGAGAAAATGTTAGGATAACAAGTAAAATATTTAGGAAGAGCTTCCTGAAAATGTAATGTTTAATAAAAAATAAAATGTTAAGATAGCAAATAAAATATTTAGGAAGGGCTTCCTGAAAATGTAATGTTTAATAAAAAAATAAAATGTTAGGATAGCAAATAAAGTATTTAGAAAGGGATTCCTGAAAATTAATATTTAATTAAAAAGAATAAATGTTAGGATAGCAAGTAAAAGTTTTAGTAAAGTTTTCCTGAAAATTTAATATTTAATTAAAAAGAAAAATGTTAGGATAGCAAGTAAATTGTTTAGGAAGGGATTCCTGAAAATGTAATGTTTAATAAAAAAATAAAATGTTAGGATAGCAAGTAAAATATTTAGGAAGGGATTCCTGAAAATGTAATGTTTAATAAAAAATAAAATGTTAGGATAGCAAATAAAATATTTAGGAAGAACTTCCTGAAAATTTAATATTTAACTAAAAATAAAATGTTAGGATAACAAGTAAAATATTTATAAAGTGCTTCTTGAAAATTTAATATTTAACTAAAATAAAATGTTAGGATAGCAAGTGAAATGCTTCTTGAAAATTTAATATTTAATTAAAATAAAATGTTAAGATAGCAAGTAAAATATTTAGGAAGGACTTTAAAATAATAATATTTAATTAAAAATAAAATAGCAAGTAAAATATTTAGGAAGTGCTTCTTGAAAATTTAATATTTAATTAAAATAAAATGTTAAGATAGCAAGTAAAATATTTAGGAAAGTCTTCCTGAAAGTTTAAAAATTAAAAAAAAATATTAGGATAACAAGTAAAATACATATCACATATTTATGATAGCATATAAAATATTCAGGATGTGTTTCCAGAAAATTTTGAAAAGTAAGAGACTAGTCTCGATTACATATATGTTATATTTAGGAAAGCAAGTAACATATTTAGGAAGGGCTTCCAGAAAAATTAACATTTAGTTAAAAATGAAAAATGTTTGGATTCCAAAAGAAAACGAACGCAGAACATATTGGATTCTGGATATAGTAAGAATAGTGATTTAGCCTCTAAACTACGATGAAATATTATTCAAAACCGAAACTTGAATTTATATATTTACAAAAATACATATCACATATTTATGATAGCATATAAAATATTTAGGATGTGTTTCCAGAAAATTTTGAAAAGTAAAAGACTAGTCTCGGTTACATATATGTTATATTTACGAAAGCAAGTAACATATTTAGGAAGGGCTTCCAGAAAAATTAACATTTAGTTAAAAATGAAAAATGTTTGGATTCCAAAGGAAAACGAACGCAGAACATATTGGATTCTGGATATAGTAAGAATAGTGATTTAGCCTCTAAACTACAATGAAATATTATTCAAAACCGAAACTTGAATGTATATATTTACAAAAATACGTATCACATATTTATGATAGCATATAAAATATTCAGGATGGGTTTCCAGAAAATTTTGAAAAGTAAGAGACTAGTCTCGGTTACATATATATTATATTTAGGAAAGCAAGTAACATATTTAGGAAGGGCTTCCAGAAAAATTAACATTTAGTTAAAAATGAAAAATGTTTGGATTCCAAAGGAAAACGAACGCAGAACATATTGAATTCTGGATATAGTAAGAATAGTGATTTAGCCTCTAAACTACGATGAAATATTATTCAAAACCGAAACTTGAATGTATATATTTACAAAAATACATATCACATATTTATGATAGCATATAAAATATTCAGGATGGGTTTCCAGAAAATTTTTAAAAGTAAGAGACTAGTCTCGGTTACATATATGTTATATTTAGGAAAGCAAGTAACATATTTAGGAAGGACTTCCAGAAAAATTAACATTTAGTTAAAAATGAAAAATGTTTGGATTCCAAAGGAAAACGAACGCAGAACATATTGGATTCTGGATATAGTAAGAATAGTGATTTAGCCTCTAAACTACGATGAAATATTATTCAAAACCGAAACTTGAATGTATATATTTACAAAAATACATATCACATATTTATGATAGCATATAAAATATTCAGGATGAGTTTCTAGAATTTTTTTAAAGGTAAGAGACTAGTCTCGGTTACATATATATCATATTTAGGAAAGCAAGTAACATATTTAGGAAGGGCTTCCAGAAAAATTAATTGGTTATGCATTGGAAGGTTTCAGTCAAAAGTTAATTGGAATCAGGAGATAAAAGAGTAAGAGGTTCAAAAGAACGTAATAACATCAAGTCTAGACAAGATCCAAATTGCATAAAAAAAAAGAAACACACAAAAATTGTATATAACTCAAATCTGAATTAATCAAAACCATATATCAGTTACAAGCAAAATATTTTGTAGATAAGTAAAAAACTGACGCATATCCAACCCACTCTCCTACTATTTTTCCTCAAGAAAATATGAAAATGAATCTTTCATATTGAAAGGAGAGATACACAATAGTCTCAATCCTTAGTTTGACGCATTTTCTTTCTAGATTCTGGCGTCGCGTCTGCTTTACCTCCATCTGTAATAGACGAATCCCGGATGTTCATATAATAAAAATGAACCGGTAAGGCTTTTGAGAGACTAAGGATTGGTCACAAAGTTACAGTAAATGAACCAGCTACTCTTACCTTTTTCTGTTTTTGTGATCTCATACCCTGTCTTCGTGATTTTCTGTTTTCCTTTATCTGCTTCTCCTACATTCAAGAGTTTTGGTAAGCACTCTCATCTGAAGAAGAAGTGAAACGCACTTGTTTGCATTTTCTCAATAAAACCCAAACCTGAGATGGAGTGTCTGGGTTATCCACTTGGGTTCTGAGCATTCCTTGTCTTTGTGATCTCTTATCCTTTCTTTGTGATCTTCTGTTCCCTTTTATCTGCTTCTCCTAACATTAAAGCCGGTAATTTTATTAGGACTCATCAGAAGAACTCGTTGGCATGCTCTCAAATAGTCAAATGCACAAAAAAACCCTGAGATGGCTTCTCTGGATCATCAACTTCATCATCATCATTGGTTCTAAGCTTTTATTCCTTCATTAGTTTTTCAGAACGAGCATGCTTCTGAAATGAGGCAAATCAAAATAAAAAAACCTTAAGAATAACTAGAAGACTGAAACAAAGCAAAAAGAAGAAACAATACTTACAGATTTTACTCTACTCTTTCTTCCAATTCGGCCACATAGATACAAAGAACACACAGGCGGATGAGCAGTGCTAGCTAGAAACCCAATTAAGGCTCTAGGAGCTTTCCAAGCACAGGAGAGAACACTGCAATCACTTCTTACATTCCCGTCTCCTTTCGTTAGATTGCATATGTTCACACATTCCACAGACACAGCTTCACCACAACGGAGACGAGTAGCTAAGATTGAGATGAACACCTTTCCACAGACGCACGCCCGCGTAGATCTCCAGCACCAAACATCCCACCGAACACAAGTCTAGATACATGTCGGCGACCCCGTCACGACGACGACGACGGAGAGGAGACGACGACGACGACGACGGAGAGGAGACGACGAGGACGACGACGGAGATGAGATGACGACGACGGCAGAGAAGGAGACACGACAAAGATATTTCAAATCGGGAATCTCAATTTTTTTTTTAATTTAATCAATCAAAATAATTAAAGGAGAGGGCATAAGGGTAAATGACACACTTAATGAAACCTATTTTTGTGACTTTTGGCCATGAGTGCTATTTTGGGGACAAAAAGTTGGATTAGTGCTATTTGAGTCATTTTCTCTTTATATTAGGTAAGATGTGTTTTTTTACTATCAAGCAAGTAGAGTAACCTATGTCAAATTGTTGTCGTTTATATTCACTGTAAATATTTAAGTGATACTTTAAATTTCGTAATTAGTAAGCTGAGTTTTTGTTTCCTTGAGAAATATATAGTTAGTTCAGTCGCTGCTATATATATTAATTGTACATATCCATAACGTATTTAGATTCTTTAATTGTGAAGATATAAAAACATAAATAAAATATGTATTTTTTAGTTAGTAGCTATGTTCGATATAACAAAAGGGGACATAGATTGAATATTTAAATTATTTTCAAATTCATATGTAATTGTTTAAACTTTAGGAAAGCTAGGTGTTATTAATAAAATTTTTAAAAAGTAAGTTGACATGTAATATTTAATAAATCAACATCTAATTATTTATATAGCGAAATATAAAAATATTTTTAGGGGTTTCCCGAAATTATTAAAATAATAAAAATTGGTAGCTCTAAATTTTATAAATATTCCAGTAAATCTTTTTAAGGGTTCAGAGGATACATAAATAATCCACTGTCCAATTGTTTATAGACGAATATGGGATTAGTTTAATACAATGCAATGCAATGACTCATACTTTTTTTTTGGTTTAACATGATGTGTTTGTGTTTCGACCGCTGGTTAATAGGAGCACTGACCCATGCTCTATCACCAACGAGCCACTTCAACACACACCAATGACTCATTCTTTACTTTCTTTAGATTCCTCAAAAGACAGGTAAGTGACTTTTTAAAATAAATGACAAATAGCTATGGAAATATATGTTTAGTACTTGAAAAAATCAACCTTGAGGTTGGTGATATCATTCTAGGATGCTTTCAACATAGGTATAAAATAACAATAGAAGGTTAACTCTAAAATAGTTTCATTTGTGTATGTGTATTGTTGCTCAAGTCGACGGTTTACTCCTTCAGACTTTTATTTCTACTGTATGGCGATGGCTTGCATGTGGATAGATATAAACTATTAAACATTGCTGATATGAAGCCCGCTCGTTTGATATAAAGGGCTTGGCCTAGCTAAAATATTTCCCCCCTCGCGACCCGAGCCCATTGGTCCAAAGAGTTCGGTACATTTTTGGGATCATAGGACCTGAACTAAAGCAACTTGAAAATCTACCAAAATTCAGTGCTCATTTTTCATGTAAGGCCCATACGTAAACAAACAAAAATAAAATTAGTTTTCTACAAAAATAAATACCGTTGGGGAAAAACATATCTCACAGAGACCTAACGTGGACAACAGTATTATACAAATCTATTCTACTAAAAAAAAAACATTCTAAAAAAATCTACTTATAAAAGGTTACTGCATCCTTTCATTTAAGTAACAATTATTTGGTCTTACATAGTATTAGCCCATTAACAAAATATAACAATATATTTAGCTAACTATATTTATTACACTATATTTATGACGCCACATTTAAAAAACTAATATACCAACTTAATATTTGACATACCAAAACATGTTAGTGTAGAACGCGACAATGTTCTATACAACACACTATATAGTTTATAATTGAGTTAAGCCATATATTATACATTTTAGATTCTACCACCATAACTATTATAATTTAAAACGTGATGGGCTTAAACCTATTACACAAAACAAATAGTTAAACATATATTAAAGTAAAAACTCATCTATAATAACTCTAATGACAAATATGTTTATAAAATAAAACAGCTAACAATTTTTTATTTTAAAAATTTTAGTTTATTTATCAAAAATATAAAAAAATATAATTATTGGTTTTATTTTTCTGTATTTTGATAATTAATATTCATAAAAATATTCGAAAAATATTCTTTATCAAAAATAAACAATTTATAAAAAAAAATTTGGGGTTTCGGCTCGGGTCAGTTCGGTTTATTCGGTTTTCGGGTTATTCGGGTTGGGATGTTTAGGAACCATTTAGGAACCTGACATTTTTTCGGATCTGTTCGGTTTAGATAATGTCGGTTTCTATTTTTTATAAAACCCGAAGTGGAACCGAATTATAAATAATTCGGGTTTGGTTCGGGTTTAAAGCCAAAAACCGAAAAATCCCGAAACCCCGAGTTAAACCCAAAAAAACAAAAAAAATATTCGGGTAATTCGAGTAGTTCGGGTTTTATGGAAATTCTTTATTTTTAAATTATATTTTATATATATTAAAGTTAAAAATAATTAATAATATTTTTAATATATTCAAAATAGTCGGGTATCCGTTCGGTTTTCGGTTCGGTCCCGGTTCGATTTCATTTTTTCGGATTTAAAAATATAGAAACCGCTCGAGTTTGTAATCTTTTATCCGGTTTAGGTTTCAGTTTTTTCGGTTTAGTTTTCGAATTTCAGATAATATGCCCAAGACTAATTATGTTCATGCACATCATCGTGTAAAATTTCTGTTGAAAAAAAGAATTACGAAAACAAATCCGCGCTTTCTAAGCGCGGATCAAAATCTAGTTCTATACTTTAAAAACAAATACATGAAGAAAGATATAGGACAGGGTTTATATATTGTCATTTGAAATATCAAGTATTTTTTTTATCTCTGCAAGAAACACGAAAACAAAGCAACGTTCATTTCTGCAGAGAGCAGTGCAAGTAAGCAAACTAAAAGTAAAACAAGTTGAGATATTTTATATTTTAATAATTGATAAAAAAGTACTGTACATACAATTTTTAATGCTGGTATTGGCACAATCATCAATAATTGATAATTAAAGTTAACGAAAAAAGGAATATGTAATTTCATCTTTATGCCAAATCATCAAGATTCTCTGATGCTCTTGTTCCGAACATATTTGTTCATTTTAAAAAAAAAATCCCTATCTTTATATGCTTCATATGAAAGCTTATAGTATTATATCCTGTTAAGGTGAGATTAATTACTGTTGATTATAGATATATTTGGAATCTTTGAAAAAATAAACGGTAAATAATTCAGACAAACGCAATTTACTCGCACATAAAGGAATTGAGACATCGAATTCTTCATTATATTCAGACCTAAATTTGTGTCATGTATTACGCATATGTATAAAAAAAGATTATATGTATGCTACATTGCATAAACGTCACAAAAATCTTGGTCCAAAATTTCACAAAGTACTATATTTTGATTAGATGTTCGGAATCCACGTACCGATTCAGAAGGTAAGTATTCTGACGAGACTAGGGGTTAACCCGGGTTACGCCCGGAACAATTTTGATTTTTCAAATATTTTGTATATAATTATTTCGTTGGATGTTGTATTTTAAACTATATTTTTTTTTGAATTTATGAATATTTTATATTTATAGTATACATAAGAAAGAATTTGACTATTTTTGAGTTTGAAATTATTTTATTTCACATTGTGTAAACATTTTTGTGAAAGCTGAATTTTTTTGTTTGTATTTTTTTGTGATAGTTTAACATTTGAAAGTTTTGTATATATTTGAACTCTTATTTCTAATTTTATGGGATCTAATAAATATTTTCCAACAGAACTTTATATTATATAATCAGAACATTTGATATAATATATGTTTTTTCTTTTGACTAAAATTTTTTTTCCTATCATTTTGTTTTTTTTTGAAAATTGGCTTTCAAAATAACCAAATCAAATGCCAATTAAAAACCAAAAACATAAACCGGATCCCAATCTCCTATCCACACTAACCTAACCAAATCAAGTGTCAATAACCAAAAACATAAACCAGATCCTGATTTCATCTCCACACTGACGGAAACAAATCGTGCCCGTAAATTAGTTTTATAATTTTATCACGTCAAATTTGTCTATTATTGTACAAATCAAATTACAAATCAAAAATAGAATCATGTTTTAAAGTTTGTTCTAATTTAGTTTCTAACATTATGTCACTTCGATTAGTTTTAACAAAGAAACATAAAACTAATAGTTGTATCCTTAATATAAATCTAATTTAGTTTTTCGAATTTGTTTTTCACTTTTATACACAATCACATGCAAAAAGTAAAATAATATTATCATAAACTAAGCTTGCCATCATTTGCATTTGTCATGGAAAGTCACCCTCTGTCAATGACTTGAAAAACCGTTTTTTTATAACAAATCCTTTTCTCTTCTCTTATGTGTTTGCTTCTTGAGATTTTTCGCGAAAGAATCACTAATTTCATACAATCAAATTTTGAATTGGGAGATGTGTCAAAAAGGGTCTCACTGATTGAATTAGAGACTTAAGAGTAAGGAAATATTGGTGTAGAGAATCGGTTTCAGCGCATAGTTTTGCTCTTCTCCTTCACTCTTCTTCTCACTCTCAAGCTTGTTCATGTTCTTTTTCAATCATGGTGATCAGTTTCTTTCTTTCTTTTTCGTATTTGATGCATTGACTTCTCTTTTGTATAGCTAAAGATAAGATAATTATATGAATTAGTTGATGTACAACTATAAAAATTGGATCCTTGTGTGTTTAATGATGTCTAAAGTACAAGTTTTCATCATCATTTGGTTTTGTTTTTTACATGTTTATATTTATACCCTTGTAGCAGTTTCGTGCTGTGATTTTTCGTGGTAGATTTCACTGTGTGTTCCATCTATGAATTTTTTTGTGATTATCACCTTTTTTCTTTGTTAGCATCATGTTATGTTGTAACTTTTAATGTTCTGGTTTGTGGCAGTGGTGTCTTTTTCATTATGTTTTGGCAATGCCACTATTTGTTACTTTCAAGATCTTGCTTTGTGTACATCTTAAAGATCAATATGGTATACTCTTTAACTTGTAATATTAATCGCGGCTATGTTTATGGATGGTGTGTTTGTTTATGATAGATGGTTGTGTCTCTCACTCCTTGTGTTGCAATTGTTTATGATGAAATATTTTGTTTTGTCTTACCATTGCTTCTGTATGTTTATGGCTGGTGTGTTTGCTTATGATATATCTAGACTTGGTTTCTTAGTTATTGTTCAATAATACTTACCATCTTTCCAGAAAATTGTAACTCGTTATGTTTTCTTTTCTTTTTGTTCTTAGAAAAGAATGATTCTTGCTCATTTGTGTGATGAGCTGAAAGGAGAAGACTGAAAACAGTCATGTGCATGGTAAAAAATCTATAATTTGCACTCGTCATTCTCTCCATCTTACTGGTTTGGAAACAATATATTTTTATTTTCAAAATGCAGTTCTACTCTATATTTCCTTTACAAACGCTATAACTGCAAAATTGAATGATGAGTATTTTTGTTGTTGTTGCATATTTACATTTTTCTGAAGAATGTGCAAGACACTTATGCCTAGAGATGAAGAAACTATGAGTGATGAAGCCATATGTGAAATATTTCATGTAAGTTGATTCTTCATCATTTGCATGTGAACCTATCTTTTTTTGTAACACTTTTTTTGTAACACAAATCTGAACTTATCCAAACATATCTTTTTGTATAGAAGAGACTTTTACTATATTTTATGTAATATTTCTATTTCTCTTTACGATAGAAGTTTAATGTAAATTTTTAATTTTGTATATTTACTTATTGTTTATTTTTTCTTATTGTATATTTACTTATTCTAATTTTCTTGCTTTTATATCAAATGATAATATTATGATATATGTTAAATGTAGTATTTATATTTCTTATATTGTATTTTTGTTTTTCTTATAATGTTTATTTACTTATAAAAATATTTGGAAATAATAAAAGTGTACAACTATACATTTTCAGATAGATGTTAATGTGATTTTTTCCATTTTTTATATTGTTTATTTAATTATTATTTATTTTTCTTATATTGTGTATTTACTTATTCTAATTGTTTGGCATTTTATATCAAATCGTAATATTCTATTTACGATAGATGTTTAATGTAATATTTCTATTTCTTAATTGTATATTAATTTACTTATTTTTTATTTTTCTTATATTGTATATTTACTTATTCTAATTTTCTTACTTTATATTGTATGCTTATTTTTATTACATTGTATATTTACTTATAAAAGTATTTGGAAATAATAAAAATGTAAAACCGTAAATTTTTTAAGATAGGTGTGTAATGTAGTTTTTACATTTTTATATTTACTTATTTTTACTTTTTTTTTAAATTGTATATTTACTTATTCCAGTAAAATATTTCATTTTACTATGGAGTTGGGTTGGAGATGCCCTTAGAAGCTTAGCAAATGTTCGAAAAAGCAGGCTATGGTTTCAGAATCTCTAAGGGGGTGTTATTGGTTTACATACTTTTATGGATTTGAAAATACAAATCAAATCAAGTGTTATTGGTTTTGTGATTTTATAATCCATATTCAAATTCATTGTTATTGGTTCTATGATTTTAAAATCTATATTAAAATCCATTGTTATTGGTTTTATGATTTCAAAATAGATTTTAAAATCAAGTGTTATTCAATAATAATGATTTGTTTAAGGATTTGATTTAAAATTGGATTAGAATGGATTTGTGAGTGATTTTAAGTTAAAAATACAAAGGAGCAAATATTGCATTGAACCTTGTTATTTTGACAAGTTCGTATATGTATTGCATATGTTAATTATAAAAGGCAGTAACAAAAAGGTACGAGACTTTTGTTAAATGGTAGTCCTTGAAAGTTTTCATTTATAAAAATGTCAAGCACTCGCATTTTTGTCAGTTTTCTAATTTTCCAATCATTCAATTTTTTAACATTTTCCTATAAATAATAGTTTTCTATTTTCTATCGTAATGGTCCATCATCATTATATATAATCTCTATTAGACATTGGAAAATTAACAGAAGAAACAAACACTTTAAAACCCTAAAGAGCATCAATGGAAGAATCACAACAAGAACCACAAGAACGTGGAAAAGGTTCTTATGTTCAATGGAGTCCTCAAGAAAATAAAACTTTGATAAATCTACTTTTAGATTGTGTTGCTGCAGGATTACGTGATAGTAATGGTTTATTCAGCAAATTCACAGTGGAGAGAAGAATCTTACCTACTCTCAATCAAATGCATGGGAGCACCAAAACTTTTCAACACTACTCAAACAGAATGAAGATTTTGAAAACAAAGTATTTAAATGCTGCTGAACTTCTTCGATTTAGTTCTGGGTTTGGATGGGATTCAACCACAAAACGGTTTACGGCTCCAGATGAAGTGTGGGCTGAATATATAAAGGTAAAAAGTTACCCAAGATTATATTGTTATATATTTTTCTTTGTATTAATTTTTTTTTAAAAAAAATTTTAGGCACATCCAAATTACAAAAAATTTCGTGATGAAACCTTCGAAGAATTTGATGATCTCAAAATTATATTCGAAAGGAATTTAGCAACTGGCAGAAACGCGATTGGATTAGGTGATACCACTGATGCTCGAACAACTGGAATTGCGGAAACAGAAAAGGAACGTCCAAATTATGGTGAAGAATTTCCTTTTAATGCTCCAGAAAATTATGAATCACAATCATCTTTTTTTGGCAGTCCTTCAAATGATACTGTGGAAAAACTCCCAGTAAGAAAGAGGCAGAGAACTAATTTTCTCTACAAAGCTGATGATCCATCCATTCAAAAAGAAGGTGTAGAAGAAGCTAGCACAGGAATTAACGCCTTGACAACGATCACTCAGAAACTCTTCAACTTGATAGAAGAAAGAGAATCAAGACAAAAACAAGAAGCTGAACAAAGAGAAGCAGAAAAGAAAAAGAATAATCTATGGGAAGCTATCAAAGAAGTTTCTGATTTGGAAGACCATGTACGTCATGATACGGTTAAAATGATTCATCAACTGGGAATGAAAGATGTATTCATTAGTATGTCCATTGATGAACGCTATGGTTGGATTAAACATAATGTCATAGGGTTTTGAATTCGTTATTATTTCATACGTTGGGTTTTATTTATTTTTATCATCTGATGTTGGCTTTAATTATCTCTAGGGTTTTTTGCTATGATTATAGTATGGGCTTTTGCATTGTATTACGATATTTTTATAATGAAATTACTTTTTATCATTTTTTCCCTGTGTTGTAAGTTTTTGAGCATGTCCAAAACATGCATAATGCACGTGGCTCATATGCAATCATATTGTTTAGTGCATACAAACAAAATTCTAATTAATTAAAGAAAGGTGAAAAAAAAGAAACGTAAATGTTGTTCTTATGTCAAATATGAGCTTGACAAGATTTGGTCTATTGCATGTCAATGTGGTTTTTATCCCGTAGATATTTTTTTTACTTTTTGTTTTTTTTGTCAAGATTACTTTTTGTTAATTTAAAAATTTACTTACTTTTATTTCTTTATTTAAATATAAATTTACATACTTTTTTGTTAAATTTACGTAATCTTAGTTTCTTATTTAAATGTAAAATTTACATTCTTTTTTGTCAAAGGTAAATTTAGATATGTATAATTAACATTATTTTATAAGTTAGTTGCTTATTTACTTATAAAGAAAAGAAGCACCATCAAATAAATAAGTAAGATCATCTCGTCAAACACTAGTTCTTAACTTCTTCTTCTTCTTTTTTTTTTTATCATAGCACATTACTAAGCATGAATCCAGAAATTTTTGGGCAACAAGAAACTTCTGATGAAAACGAGAGATACATGTCACATGAAGATGAGGAGTTAGATGTTCATATTGCCTTATTGGTGATCTTAATTTTTCGTCAGATGATATGGTTGAAGAAACGACAACGAGAACTTCAGTTGCAAATTGAACGTCCCATTCGACGTGTAACCACAAGAGCTGGTCAAGATTATATAGAAAATGTGCTGAAAGAAGATCCTCTTCACTTTAGAGAGTTATATCGAATGTATCCAGATATTTTCTTGAAGTTATGCAATCTCATCCGAGAGAAGACAGGGTTAACTGATACAAGATATATTAGCCTTGAAGAAATGGTTGCATCTTTTCTCTTGGTAGTTGGCCAAAATGCAAGGTATTGCTATACACGAGATACTTTTAAAAGATCCAAATTTGCTATAAGTGAGAACTTTCACAAAGTTTTGCAAGCTTTAAACCAAATTTCACCAAGTTTCATGGCTACCGCTGGACCTGGAATACCTCAAAAGATTAGGGAAAATACAAGATTTTATCCTTATTTTAAGGTACTTATATATATATAATTTTTATCTATGTTCTTATCATTATTATTTTGATCATATATTTGTTATATTTTTAGGATTGTGTAGGAGCTATCGATGGTACACATATATTTGCAATGGTACAAAAAAAAGAAGCATCTGCTTTCCGAAACCGAAAAGGAGATATATCACAAAATGTATTGGCTGCATGTAATTTTGATCTTGAGTTCATATACGTACTCAGTGGATGGGAAGGTTCAGCTCATGATTCAAAAATATTAAATGATGCTTTAACAAGGAACACAAATCGACTACCAGTTCCAGAAGGTACATATAAATATGTATAATATATATTGTAATCCTTGATAATATTTCCATAAATAATTATTTATTTTTAAATATCAGGAAAATTTTATCTGGTTGATTGCGGTTTCGCAAATCGTCGCAACTTTTTGGCTCCATATCGTGGTGTTCGATATCATCTACAAGAGTTTTCTGGTCAAGATTCTACTCCACAAAATGACAAAGAGTTGTTCAATCATCGTCATGCTTCTCTGAGGAATGTTATCGAGAGAATTTTCGGTATATTCAAATCTCGATTTCTAATATTTAAGTCTGCACCTCCTTTTCCTTATAAGACACAAACAGAAATAGTACTTGCGTGTGCTGGTCTACATAACTTTCTTCGAAAGTTCTGTCGAACAGATATTTTTCCTGAAGAAAAAGATTCTGATGACGTGCAAAAACTTCGAGAAGTTAATAACAACGATGAAGAAATTTTTGCAACTCAAGATCAACAAAGAGAACAAGCCAATCAAATGAGAGCGACAATAGCTACAGAAATGTGGACAGATTTTATGTTATCATAATATACAAAATGCTAAACACATATTATAGTTTTTATATTTATTTTATTACAGAACTGAAATTATTTATTATTATTATTTTGATTACTCCTTCATATACGAAGCAGTTATGTTACTACTGTTTTTTTGGTTCTGACGTTCTGTCCTTGTATATTGTACTTTTGACTTTTGTACAAGTAGTTCTCATTATTTAAGTTGTAGTTCTCATGAGGTGACGAGCAAAAGCATTGAAAATAAATTTAGTTCACTTTCAAATGGTATCTTCGTAAGATACAAATTGTATCATGTCAATTCTATACATTATAATTTGACTGATTTAAGATAATCTAGTTATTTTGATTCTGAAATCTATACCATTGATTCTGAAATCTATATATTTGATTTTAAAATCAATGGATTTATCAAAATTTCTAAATCCAAAAAAAATTCCTGAATTCATCAAAATACTACAACCAATAACCCCCACTAAGACTTATCATATCTTTCCTTTACGCATGCATAAATATACATTCTTTTATTTTATCAAATATATGTAGATATATATATATTTTTTTTTGTAAATATTACCTTTGTCCTTTCACTTGTAAATATTTACGTTTGTCCTTTCACTTGTTTTCCTTAGTGGGGCATTTGGCATTTGTAACTGTGTGCTCGCTTGGTGAATTGTCATTCTATATTTCTTAATCCTCTATACATTACTCACTCCGTTTCGAATTATTTGTCATTTTAGAGTAGAATTTTTCGTTTTAAAATAAGTGTCGTTTTCGGTTTTCTATGCAAAATTTATTGAAAATATTCCCTACTCTATTTTTCTATTGATTGATATATGGTTAGATGTATTGGTAATAGTGTTTTTATTTTGAAAATATGTAAAATTAAATATTTTCTTAATTTGTGTGCATAAACTAGAACGACAAGTAATATGAAACTGAGGGAGTATTTACTAAGTAATTTGCTTACATGTTATCACCACAAACATTCTAGCAAAAAATAAAAATGACATGATTCACTTATAAGATGACATGAATCCTACATAATTATAACATGGCTTAACACATTTATTACACAAAATTCAATTAAAGAAATTCAAATATAAAATTTTAAGTATATAAATATTACCATATTAAAATATTGAGAATATAATTATTACCATAGTCAAAAATATAAAAAATAATAATTTAAATTCGACATGGAGCTAATATTAAACTTACATTTTGAACAAATTAATTAAAAATCAACTAAATTTATTTATTATTTGTAGTATTTTACATATATTTAATAATTATAATTAAAATCTATCTAACTATGGTAAAATTATAAGAAATTATTTCATTCTTAAATTATTTATCTAATATCTAAATTATTTTATATACGTAAATAAAACAAGTGCTCTATATTCTAGCATTTATAATGTTTTAAATCTTGTAAATAAAATTTTTTGCAATGTGGTTTACAATTTCAAAAATTAATCTATCTTGACAAAAATATATTTTAAAGAAAAATATTATTTTTTAAAAGTTTATTTCCATATTCTTTTAAAAATATAGTATTGCAGTTAAATATTAGTATGTGATATTAAGATTATATTTTATAGTAACATGGATAATTCTTCTTTTTTTACAACAAAAGAAACTAAACTATCATATATGTTCTACCGGTTCATAGAACCAAGCCGGTGGCAAAGAATCGACATAAAACATAGCAGAAGGAGAACACTTAGAACCGCGTACAAGTTTATTCGCCACTAAATTGTGAACTCTCGAAATATGTCAGATTTTGAAGGTAGGAAAGAAATCTTATTGCGTCTGAACTCTTCTAAGTGTGTAGCAAAGCAGTAACATGGATAATTCATTTTAGATATTTTGGCAAACTTTTAAAATATTATAATAATCCAAATTATTATATTAAAGATAAACATTGTATAAATATTTATTTTAGTTAATTTTTAAAACACCAAAACATAGACGAATATAATACAAAAACATTTTGTATATATTAAAATTATATTTAAATATATTGCCGAACGTAAATATAAGGTTATTTAAGCTTCTAAATTAGTAAATCCATTAAAAGTTAGTTTTAATTTTAGTTTAAATTTTTTTAAAAATATTTTTGCACATAGTGCAGAAAATCACCTAGTTATTAATATTTTCTATTTTCTTAACGTGCATGATTTATTTTCGTAATTTGATATTTTGACTACAATGACAGCTTTTTGATATATTAATACTATTAAAATTGGATCATAACGTTGATAAAAAGTTATGTTCAACTTATTTTATAAATTTATTTAAATGATTATCTAAATATATCTTGTAATCACATTTAGTTATATATAAATATGATTACAAAGAAAAAACACAAATAATTACAAAAAAATATAAGCATAAAAATTAAAAAATTTAAATAAGTTTTTTTTTTGACATAAAAATCTTAAAATAAATTTAAAACAAAAAATATATATCCCCTTTCAAATGACGAATCAAGAATCTAGTAACCAACATAAAATCACAGTATCTGAAAGACAACTAAATTTATATTTTAAATTTTTTATTTGAATGCTATTTTTAGTTAGTTCTACTTATCTCTGTCTTGATTCGATCACTTGAATATATATATATGTATATGTATATCCATCAAGACCCAAGTAACCCCTAAAGCAAATTTTTACAATACAACGAATTTTATGTATAACTAGGGTTGGTCCGCTATACGGGCGGGTGTTGAATACACAATAAAAATGATTTTATATAAAAATATATTTTAATTTTATAAAGCATTTTAAAATATTCTAAAATTAAAATGACAGTAAAATAACAAATAAAAATATAATTCTGAGATCATTTTGATATTTTAAGATTTTCTGTTTGAGCTTAAATGAGGTAACATTCACTGTCTTCTGTTTTATAAAAATGATCCAACTGCTCGTATCTTCTGGTAGATCCGGTTTGATCTTCATCCTAACTTGTCATTGTCATGTAAAATATTAGAATTTTGTTGGCTGTTTTTGGCTGTGTTAGATTTTGCATTTGAAAGTTATTTGTTTGGTTAGGATGGAGCTTTATATCTTTGAAATGTTTTACGTAAGGAGTTGATTGGTGGAGGTTTTGATGCTTGTAGGCTGGAGGTTAAGATGCTTGTATACCTGTGGGCTGTGGGTTTTGTGCTGCCTCATCGAGAATTCTCGATGCCATTAAGTTACGGACATCTTCTCTGGAAAACTTTGCAAGCTCAGTGATTATGTTGACCTGTATATATTTTGGTAGAAACTCTCTGTGGGATATCTCATGAGGCTCCCGCATCATTTTCAATTTGAATTTGAAAAGAGAGGCCGTAATGGTGTGGGCTTAGATGAATAGGTTTTATAAAGGGGGGTTTGAACATACATGCCTTATAACCTTGTATGCATTAAATTTGGAGATTAGGAAATATATTCTAGTCAACATATTTTAAAGAATTGATAATTTGGCATATTCATTGATTGTCAGATATTAGTACGTGTGGGTTTGATTTTATGACGTGGGGAAGTTTAAATCTTAAGGTTTATTCATGTGTTTGACTTAATGGAATTAGTGTGTCAGTCTTTTTGTGACTATGGCTTATATTACTTGAAAATATTGTGTCCTCCAGGTTGGTGCCAAGATCATACAATGGTTGATGATGGGTGTTTTGGTGGTGAGTTTTTAGTTTTGACGACCATAAGGTTTGTTATGGAAAGTGAGCAAGCTAGGTACTCGCAATCTTGCTTGTTATCTGCTAAATAACAAAAAAAAATAGATGTGTAGGAAGAAGCTAGAGAGATAGGAAAAATGAGGTTTGATAAAGAAATTTGCTGAGAGAGAAACTTGTAACATCCCTATCCCGGGCCTATTTTTGTTTTAGTGAGAATGAGCTTCTCTATGGCCCGTTTGTGAAAAACCTAGGGTTCTCTACAGTTTCTTATAAATAGAACTGCAGCCCCCTTCTCTTCTCCCCATCAGAAACAGAAGCGAAGCTCTGCAGAGATTCCCGGAGAACTGAAAACCCTAGCCGTCAAGCTCTCTTCCCTGCGCCGCCGTCTTTCTCTCTCTCTTCTCTCCTCTCCTCCCCTCTCTCCCGTGCGTCTCTCTCCTTCTTCTATCTCCTCTCCACGCGCCGCCTCCCTTTCTCTCTCCTCGCCGTCCGCTTCTCTCTCCTCGCCGGCGCCGGTGGTTGTGGTGGTGGTGGTGGTGGTTGTGTAGCTGATCAGTGGGGTGGTTCAGATCTCATCTTCTCTCGCTTCCTGTGTTCATATCTAGGTTAAGGTGAGGTGTCTTGAACCCATCTTGCTCCCTTGATCTTTATACTGCCTATGTGGATCTAGGATTGATTAGATCTTGTGTGAAAGTTAGGGTGTTAGTTCATGATGGATCTAGGTTGTTAGATGCATGAACCATGTTGCATAAGAACTCTCATACTGTTTAAAAGGGATATTAATGGACTGCCTTGTGTTGATGTGGCTAATATATGATGATTGCTTATGTGTTGTTTGGTCCCATGTGATGATTGAGATTTCTCTTAGCATCTTGTTTAATGGTTGTTCATATTACTCTTGTGCTAAGTGACTGGTGTGTGGCACCGATAACGGGTGGCGTCTTGAAGTAAGAGTCTAAGTGTAAGTGATGAGAATGTGAAAGTGGAAGTATAAGTACGAGTAAGAATGTGAATGTGGAAGTGGAAGTGTCAATGAAACTTGATTGTAGTCCTGCTTGGACCACCGAGAACGGGTGGGCGTCTAGAGTCTAGGACCCGTGGGACAGTAGCCTAACAAGAGGTAACCACGGGAAGTGTTGTGATGTGAAAGGAACCGCGCAAGGGCGGGATATAAATAAGCAAGTGTAGTGGCACCATAGAATCGAGTCAAGCCGAAAAGTGGCTGTGTAAGGCTATGAATGGCCGGGGGGCAGACAGAGCCAGTGGGCCAACGTGCTGCAATCCGGGTAGCCTCTAGGAAGCTGGGCGGGTACGGATGCTCAAAAGAGGCGCCGCCCAGGATAGACCGGAACGCGTAGGGACATCCGTAAACGGTCATAGGTCCTTTCCTTGAAATTGAGTCGGTTGTGTTTGTCGAGTCGGTCTTATCTATTATTAATTGTTGTGTAGCAGTGACTGAGTTTAATGTATTGACTGATCGCTAGGTTGCTAGAAATGATGTTGTATGAAATGATTTATGATGCATTGTTTGTTTGTGGTGGCTGGTCAGTCCTGGTTCCCGCATAGAGTAATGTAGAGTGTCTTACGGGCAGGCTGGTCGAGAGTCACTTCACTGAGTAACCCAATACTCAGACCCTCCCTTTCCTTTTCCCTGTGCGCAGGACTGTAAGTAGAAGTGTGTGGATACGGGTGGATTGGAATTTCAAAGAAAGCAATGCGATCGTCAACTCTTGGGACCAGTAACTGACACGGCGGGTTGCCTATAAGGATATACGCGTGTCTATAGCACCCTTTCGATAACCCCAGTCGATCCCCGGGGGATAGGGATGCTACAACTGGTATCAGAGCGGGGGTTAAGACCCCTTAGTGCTATCCTAGGGGGTCGGCATTTCCAAAGTTTTCAAAAATCACGTTTTAAAAAAAAAAAAAGTTTGCGGAAGTTTTGATGTTTGAGAAAGTTGTGTGATGTTTTCAAAACCCACCCATTATCTATGCTTCTATTATGGTTCTTATCGGATCTTTACTTGCAGGATGTCTTCGCCAGCCACTGGTGACCATGGTGACAGCCGTGAGTGTAGTGGACCAGAAAAGCCGGGCCAGTTCGACATCCGGACTCCGCGCATCGTAGCGGGAAGAGTGGTACCTAGGTGGGGGCCTTCATTGCCGACGTTCGAGCGCCGGACTATGCAGTGTGAATGAGTGGAGGATCTGATGCGTGGGGATATTCGGTATGCTCGAGCATCGACTGAGTACCAGTCGGAGGAAATTTTGGGTAAGCGAGGACGGGGTCGGCCAAGGAAAGAAAAACCAGTGTCAGATATGGAGTGGGTTCCCGAGCCGCTTGTTGAGGAGCCTTTAAGAAGAAGCGGGGACGTCCGCGCAAGCTCTCAGCCCCGAGGAGAGACGCCTTCGAAGAAAGTCAAGAACCTGGTAGTTGCGATGTACCAGTCCAGATGGAAAAGAAACCACACACTGTAAGGAATTACCTGAATGAGTTCATGGATACGGCCAAGATGTGCAAGTCGAAGCCAGCCGAGGAGTGGTGCCAGTTGTTCATGGCAAGGCTACGCAAGGACATTCAGGACGAGCTTGAGGGTGCCATGGCCCCGTTGGAATTCACACTAGTAAAAATGGTAGCAGGGCAAGCAATAGCCGCAGAGGAGTGCTTCGCAAGGATGGGCAAAGAGGACCAAGATGCACGCTTCTTCGAGTCAGATGAGGACGCGGAGACGGACGACGACCCGGTGCCTGCGGCTAGGAGTGCCAGTGCGGTTGGTCATGGATCCGAGGCCGACCGTGCTTCTCCACATCATGGTGGCTAGCTGAGGCCATTTGATCATTTCGTAGGAGTAGGACTCGCGCTTTTGTTTGATTGAGTTATTTATTACTGTTGGCTTTGGTGTTTTCCATTTCTATGGGCATTCCGTGTTTGTACAGATGCCTTGAGCTTTCCTAAACTATTGTAGTCCTACTCCATTCCATTTATTGAATTCGTTCGTTGGTTTTAAAAGAGTGTTAGCAAGGTATTTGTGTCTGGAAGTTCCAAGGACGTTGATGGAGTTTAAGAGTGTCTTCTCGATTCAGTCAGAGGGGATTAAATCTGGGATTTGTTCGGATGTGAGAGGTTGTCTAGAAACCTTGTATGCTTGATCTAAGTGGGGGAGAACTAATGACGAAGTGAAAAAGACCTTTGAAACCACGGAGTAAGTAGTACCGCCTGAAGCGACCTAGGAGTAGTATAAAGCCGCAGCGAGTTGGTACCGAGGGATATCCTGGATTGCAGAAACCGTTGGAAGACGACAATGCTTAGTTGACCGCTTGGATAGGGGATGTTAAGAAATGGGAGTTCCACAAGTGGAATTCGGGGCCGAATTCCATTTAAGTGGGGGAGTTTGTAACATCCCTATCCCGGGCCTATTTTTGTTTTAATGAGAATGAGCTTCTCTACGGCCCGTTTGTGAAAAACCTAGGGTTCTCTGCAGTTTCTTATAAATAGAAATGCAGCCCCCTTCTCTTCTCCCCATCAGAAACAGAAGCGAAGCTCTGCAGAGATTCCCGGAGAACTGGAAAACCCTAGCCGTCAAGCTCTCTTCCCTGCACCGCCGTGTTTCTCTCTCTCTTCTCTCCTCTCCTCTCCTCTCTCCCGTGCGTCTCTCTCCTTCTTCTCTCTCCTCTCCGCGCGCCGCCTCCCTTTCTCTCTCCTCGCCGTCCGCTTCTCTCTCCTCGCCGGCGCCGGTGGTGGTGGTGGTGGTTGTGGTGGTGGTGGTGGTTGTTGTGTAGCTGATCAGTGGGGTGGTTCAGATCTCATCTTCTCTCGCTTCCTGTGTTCAGATCTAGGTTAAGGTGAGGTGTCTTGAACCCATCTTGCTCCCTTGATCTTTATACTGCCTATGTGGATCTAGGATTGATTAGATCTTGTGTGAAAGTTAGGATGTTAGTTCATGATGGATCTAGGTTGTTAGATGCATAAAACATGTTGCATAAGAACTCTCATACTGTTTAAAAGGGACATTAATGGACTGCCTTGTGTTGATGTGGCTAATATATGATGATTGCTTATGTGTTGTTTGGTCCCATGTGATGATTGAGATTTCTCTTAGCATCTTGTTTAATGGTTGTTCATATTACTCTTGTGCTAAGTGACTGGTGTGTGGCACCGATAACGGGTGGCGTCTTGAAGTAAGAGTCTAAGTGTAAGTGATGAGAATGTGAAAGTGGAAGTATAAGTATGAGTAAGAATGTGAATGTGGAAGTGGAAGTGTCAATGAAACTTGATTGTAGTCCTGCTTGGACCATCGAGAACGGGTGGGCGTCTAGAGTCTAGGACCCGTGGGACAGTAGCCTAACAAGAGGTACCCACGGGAAGTGTTGTGATGTGAAAGGAACCGCGCGAGGGCGGGATATAAATAAACAAGTGTAGTGGCGCCTTAGGATCGAGTCAAGCTGAAAAGTGGCTGTGTAAGGCTATGAATGGCCAGGCGGCAGACAGAGGCAGTGGGCCAACGTGCTGCAATCCGGGTAGCCTCTAGGAAGCTGGGCGGGTACGGATGCTCGAAAGAGGTGCCGCCCAGGATAGACCGGAACGCGTAGGGACATCCGTAAACGGTCATAGGTCCTTTCCTTGAAGTTGAGTCGGTTGTGTTTGTCGAGTCGGTCTTATCTATTATTAATTGTTGTGTAGCAGTGACTGAGTTTAATGTATTGACTGATCGCTAGGTTGCTAAAAATGATGTTGTATGGAATGATTTATGATGCATTGCTTGTTTGTGGTGGCTGGTCAGTCCTGGTTCCCGCATAGAGTAATGTAGAGTGTCTTGCGGGCAGGCTGGTCGAGAGTCACTTCACTGAGTAACCCAATACTCAGATCCTCCCTTTCCTTTTCCATGTGCGCATGACTGTAAGTAGAAGTGTGTGGATACGGGTGGATCGGAATTTCAAAGAAAGCAATGCGATCGTCGACTCTTGGGACCAGTAACTGACACGGCGGGTTGCCTATAAGGGTATACGCGTGTTTATAGCACCCTTTCGATAACCCCAGTCGATCCCCGGGGGATAGGGATGCTACAAAACTGATCCCAAGCATGTGATCTCGAGGGTCCAGGCCCCTCGTTGATATCCTCCTTAACCAATAGACAATTTTTTAATCTCAAATATCCTCCTTAACTAATTGATGATCTTATGTGTTAAGATGGACACGTACCAGCAGGTGTCCAGCAAAAACAGGTTCGTCAGTTTCATCGGAAACAGTCATCTCCACACGACACCTAGAGATCACCAACAATGTTAGTATTATTGCATGCCAAGCACGTCAACAATGATAAACCTCTATGAAGCTTCTCTGAACACTTTGAGAAAGAGATGTAGCACCATCCTTTTTCTGGCTTGAAACGGTCACCTTCCAGTGCAAATAAATTTAATGGACTGCAGGTATAAATTATTGCAATCAGAAACAGAGTTAAGAAAATTGCCGGAAACAAACATATTATAGTTTGAAACTGTACCTAAGGCTGAGCAGTGATGATAAACTGGTTAAGCTCCGCTATTTTCATAGGCTTAACCTTTGCAAAGCCCCTCAACAAAGAAGCTGCTGATGTGGTCCCAGTATCATTTGTGAAGTAACTGTAGTAGTAGTGAGTGTCCCGTAAGAGTGTGTGAGATAAGTCATGTAGCAGTACGTTTGTAGATGTAATCAAACAGTAATTTTTAAATGCTTACTTGTAAAAATACTCTCTCCTGCATCAGTCTCCTTGTCATAGTGAGTTCTTGATGTGGCATTCAGAAAAATCGTCCTGGAGATGGGGTGTCACTCTTTGCCAAAGCACTATGGTGGACATCATTTTACGAAAACATAATCGGGGTTCACAACAGTGTGAAATACCTCCCACAATCTCGGGACTATAGTTTGTTGCAACAAAATTCGTGGATCCACCCTAAAGCTTTCAAGTTTTGTGAAACCACACAACTTGATAGTGGAACACACTCAAGGTGAGAGACGCGTCACTACAAAGAAAAAAATGTGGACCAAAACCTCAATGAGTTTGTCTAAGAAAGTGGTGTTGTCAATTATAAAGGTGTAGAAACCTATATAAGAAAGGAATAGATACCTATCTATTTTTATGGTTGCCATAACATGGTCTTTGTCTTTTGGAGGATCACTAACAATTCATAGAACTATTAAAAGACATTATAATGTATCAGCTAGTAGGTGTAACAATATATTCGACTATGTTACCAGTTATCCGTTTAGTACACTTGAAAAGTGGAAGCAAACATAGAATCTTTGAAGGAGCCTCTTTATACTGAACCAAACAGCTCAAGTACAACAAAAACAGCTGTGAAAGTCCGCAACATTCCATTAGGCTCAAATAATCTAAAGCTTAACCATTGCGAACAGGATTTCCGGTAGATTCAGTGGCTGTTACTGGGTTGCCTACAATGATGACATGAGTAATGGATCCACCGTTGTTGACAGGAGCACCTCTTTAAAGACCTTCAGAAGTATCTCTATATACAGCTCCAGCTCCTGGAACATCACTGCCAGTGTTGTCATCACCTCCCTGTACAGGAGGTAAGGGTATACATAAGACAATATTGTGTGGAGTGATTAAAGGTATATAAACAGAGAGATCACCTGCTCTGCAAAATCAGGAAAGGGGAACGCTGGTTGCTATCAAGAATGTGGGATATGGTGAATGACTGAATCTTTTATAAGAAATAAAATCTTCAAAGCTTCTGCTGGAATGTTAAGGCCATCCCCACTATATCTCTGCGGCATTGTTGGAGAGAAATGTGCATACTCCATTTTCCAACGCCCTATTAGTCAATCACAAATAACTAAAGAGTCCTTCAAGTTTATTAAGCTACACACAAATTAATAACAGAAGCCAATTGATGGATGTTACCATGGCTTTTGACACTCCTGAAGCAGGAACATTGGTCAGCTTGTTCATCTCAGCATCAAAAGCCACTAACAGAGAAGACTCAGATGCATCTGATACTGCCATATACACCCAATACTTATCACCAAAGAGAGATGACTGGTTAGGTGTTAGGGTTAATCTGGTTGGAACCCGGTTAACATTCACGGTGGCTAACATAATAGTCGCCTGAAACAGAATTGAAAAGTATCAAAATCAAGAAACGGCTCAATGAAAATTCGTATAGAACAGCTTGGTAATGTTCACGGTAGGTCATGGGAAAATTGACATCACTATTATCAGAAGTTTAAGAACAGACTTACCTTTGAATCAAGTAAGAGCATATCAACCGACATGAGTTCACACAACGCCTGACATTCCTCAGTTGTGGAAGAACATCTACCGAACTTCAAATCAAAAAGAAAAACTTTGGAGTTAACCATTTCTCAGAAAATAAGCTTACTTCTTTGTTTGAACAAATCGAGAAGATGGTTCTGAGAGGAAGAATGCTAACCTTTTTATACTTGGAGATACACAGCATCGCTGAAGAAAAGCTCGCATTCAAGGCTACATTGTGGCTGATTGAATTAATAAAGGATTTAACACGAAAAATCTGCAATTCAGAGCGTTTGGGTGATGAAGATGAAGATCAGAAGTCGCGATAGAGCATAGAGCGGAGATGAATTTTTTTTATCAAACGTGATCCTCGAAGTAATGGGCCGAGATTAACAAATGATAGGCCCAAATGCAAGCACAGACCATCACCCTTCGTTTCATTAAACACGACACGTGTCACGTCTGTAGAGCTCGACTTTGTGACATGTATGCTGAGGTGGCTTCACCATGAGTGAGTAATCTGTGTTTTATATAAATAGAAGACTAGTGGTTTACCTCCGCGATACGCGCGGAGCCTATTTTAGTTTTCAAATGTTAACTACTCCTTCCGCACCACAATAAATCTTTTAAAAGTATTTACATATCGATTAAAAAGTTACAAATTTTATTCAATTTTCTCGTTTGCCTAAAAATAACAATAATTACATTTAACTCAAGCAATAATAAATCATACTGCATAATATAAATAATAAAAAACATCAATTAAATTTAATTTTTATGTAAAAACTTGAAAATATCACTTAAAATGAAATAAAAATAGTTTCTTAAAAGACCACTTAAAGTGATACGGAAGGAGTATATGATTATTCTTTTGGATGTTGTATTCTGAATTGTATGCTTATATGTATACATGAATGCTTTGTATTCATGGTATGCGTAACAGAAAGTTTTCATATTTTTAGATTAAAATTATTGAGTTGTAATGTTGATATGATCATCTATTGCGATGTTTAAATTTTGTTGCGGTTTGTGTGTTTAATTTAAGTGATATTAGTGCTTAACCATTTTTTGGAAATAGAAAATAATGGCGCAAAGAATAACATATATAAAAACATATATAACTACACATATTGTATATTTATGTATATTTTCTTAACAAAAAAACTATACATTTTTCAGATAGATGTTTAATCTAGTTTTTCTATTATTTATATTGTATATTTACTTATTATTTAGTTTTTCTCATATCGTATAATTTTTTATTCTACTTTTCTTGCTGTTATATATATTTTGTCATAAACGTTTTTGCTTTTATATCAAATTGTAATATTAATGTAATATTTCTATTCTTTATATTGTATATCCACTTATTATTTATTTTACTATATATTTATAAGTATATCTTTAGTTTAGTTTATCCAAATCTTATATTGTATATTTACTCATTTTTATAATGTATATTTATTCAAATTTTCTTTCTTTTATATCAAATGGCAATATTACGATTCATTTTCAATGTAATATTTAAATTTCTTATATTGTATATTCACTTATTATTTATTTTGCTATACATTTTCAGATAGATGTTTAATGTAGTTTTTTATTTCTTATATTGTATATATACTTATTATTTATTTTATCTTATATTGTATATTTATTTTTCTATACATTTTTCAGATATATGTTTAATTTAGTTTTTCCATTTTATATTGTATATATACTTATTGTATATTTTTCTCATTTTGTGTATTTATCTATTTATTCTAAATTTCTTGCTTTTATATCAAATTATAATATTACTACATATGTTTAATGTAATATTTTTTATCTCTTATATAGTATATTTACTTATTATTTTATTTTTCTTATATTTTATATTCACTTATTCTAATAGTACGATAGATGATTAATGTAATATTTCTATTTCTTATATTTTATATTTACTTATTATTGTTTTTTTCTACATTGTATATTTACTTATAAAAATAATTGGAACTAATAAAAATGTAAAACTATTTCTATTCTTATATTGTATATTTCCTTTTATTTTATATTTACTTATTCTATTTTTTTTTGTTTTTTATATCAAATGTAAATATTAAGTAGCTTGTAGTGTAATATTTCTATTTATTATATTTTTACTTATTATTAATTTTGTTCTAATATTATGATAGATGTTTAATGTAACAATTTTTTTTCTTATATTTAATATTAAATTATTATTTATTTTACTATACACTTTCATATTGTATATTACTTTTTTCTTATATTTTAGATTTACTTATTCTACTTTTGTTATCAAACGATAATATTACGTTAGATGTCTAATGTAATATTTATATTTCTTATATTTTTATGTTTACTGATTGTTAGTTGTTCTTATATTGTATATTTACTTATCCTAATATTATGATAGATGTTTATTATAATATTTTCATTTCTTATATTGTATATTTACTTATTCCAATACTACGATAGATGTTTAATATAATATTTTTATTTCTTATATTGTATATTAACTTATTATTAATTTTACTATACATGGATGTTTTTTGTTTTTTTCGTATCGTAATTTTATATTTACTTATTGTTTATGTTTTATATTTTATATTTACTTATTCTAATTTTTTTATTTTATATCAAATGATAATATTATGATATATATTTAATGTAATATTTATATTTCTTATATTGTATGATTGTTTTGGTTATATTTTTATTTACTTATAAAAAATTTTGGACATAATAAAATGTAAAGTTATATATTTTCAAATAGATGTTTAAGTTAGTTTTTCTGTTTCTTATATTTTTTATTTTCTTATTACGTTTTACTTATATTTACGTATTCTAATTTTTATGTTTATATATCAAATTTTAATATTACGATAGATATTTATGTAATATTTCTATTTTTTATATCGTATATTTATTTAATATTATTTTATTATACATTTTAAGATAAATTTGTAATGTAGTTTTCCTATTTCTTATATTGTATATTTACCTATGATTTATTTTGTTTATATTTTATATTTACCTATTCTAATATTATATTAGATTTTTAGTGTAATATTTTATTTCTCATATTGTATATTTACTTATTATTTATTTTACCACACATTTTTCAGATAGATGTTTAGTTTAATTTTTTATTTCATATATTGTATATTTATTCATTCTAATTTTTTATATCAAATGATAATACTAAGATAGATGTTTAATGTAATATTTCTATTTCTATTTCTTTTATTGTATATTTACTTATTATTTATTTTTCTTTATATTTTATATTTTACTTTTATTTAATTATTTTTTTTTGATAATAATGCCATGTCGCATCTTTTGGAAAAACAAATTTTAACTGATGTGGATGCTCCAAATTTTATATTTACTTATTCTAATATTATAATAGTTTTAATGTTATATTTTATTTACTATACATTTTTAGATAGATGTTTAATTTTTTTTATATTGTATATTTACTTATTTCTGTTTTATATTTACTTATTCAATTTTTTTTATCAAATGATAATATTGATATTAAATGTAATATTTCTATTTCTTATATTATATATTGATTTATTATTTAATTTTTTTTATATCGTATATTTACTTTTTATTTTTTATTTTTACTTTTTAGTACTAATGCCTTGTGTCATATTCCGGAAGAAGTTTTTTCGCTGATGTAGACGCTCCCTAGAACCTCAGAAACAAACTTTTATTAGTATAGATTATTGTTTCCAGATTTCCACTGACAGTTTCTTGATTTGCAGAAGACAGTTTTGATGGATAGGAAACTAATATATAACCAAACCCTCAAGAATCACATAAGAAAGCAATACATGCCCAATTTCATTATTCTATTAGCACAAACTACATAATATGTCTAAAGGTAAATCATTTCTCCGAACCAGTTTGAATCTCCCAATAACTAGCAGCTCTGTTGTTGAAGATATTGAAAAGACAGGCACAAGCTTGTCTTGAAGATGGTCTCCCGAGAGGATAAGATTTTGTGCACTGAAACGCTATTTCAAGAACCTGATAAGCTGCTGCTTCTTCGCAAGGCAAAAGCGGTTTAAAGCTCTGAACCAATCAGCTCCTCCCTCGCTCTAGAACCAGGTGGCATCTCAAGACACGTCTGTACCCATCTAACCATATTGGTCTCTTCATCAAACATTTCATCTGTTGGCATTTTACCAGTCACTATCTCCATCAACACTATCCCCATACTGTACACATCACTCTTCTCAGACGCCTTCAACGAGTAAGCATACTCTGTGTAAAAAAGAAAACATCAACTTTAACAGTGGAAAACCATATCAAGAAACTCCAGAAAGATATAAACCTGGTGCAATGTAGCCATAAGAGCCAGCAAACAAACTATGTGATTCTGTGTTGGTGTCATCACTCTCAGTTAAGATCTTTGCGAGTCCAAAATCTCCCAAATGTGCTTCCATGTTGGAGTCAAGAAGCACATTACTGGTTTTGATATCGCGGTGAAGTATAGGAGGTGCACAATCAAAATGTAGATACTCTACTCCTTGAGCCAACCCAACTGCTATTTTCAATCTTGTTTCCCAATCAAGAACCTGCTTCTTCTTCTCGTGAAGCCAGTCCCAAACACGTCCATTCTCCATGTACTCATAAATCAACAGGTTCAAACCTTCTGCTTTGCTAGTGCAGTAACCCATCAGCTTAACCAAATGTCTGTGTCTGATTGTTCCAAGTGTCTTCACTTCTCTGTTAAAGCTCTTGTTTGACAACAAATCATCTTTCCAGAGAATCTTCTTCACAGCAATCGTCTCACCCTTCTTCAAATCCGCTTTGTATACTTTTCCTGACCCTCCTGATCCAATCATGAACTCGTCGTCAAGGTGATGCGTAGCTTCCATAATGTCATCCCACTTTATATCTGACTTTGCAGCTCCGTTCCTAAACAGAGGAGCTTGTGAAGAAGGAGAAGAGTTTGATGAGAATATGCTGTTTCCACCTTCATGGCCTTGCTTGCAGAAGAGGACAACCACTAGTACCATCAAAGAAATAGCTGCTACTGAAGACAAGGCAGAGATTATAACTACGGTTTTCGCACTAAGACCTTGTTGCTTAGATCCAGCTGTCTTGCAGGGACTGAGAGGGCTTCCACAGAGATCTGCATTGCCTAGAAAAGCATCTGCATGCCATTTGGTGAACGGTTTCTTTAACCTGCCTTTGAGGTTGTTGTAAGAGAGGTTGAGATATCCTAAACTCTTCATGTCCCCTATTTGACCAGGAACATCTCCGACAAGGTGGTTGTGAGACAGATCAAGAGACTCAAGCTTATGTAACATCGAAATGGTAGATGGAATGTGGCCGGTGAAGTTGTTGTAGCTGAGATCTAAAGCACTTTGAAGATCTTGTAGCTGTCCAATCTCAACAGGGATGCTTCCTGTTAACGCGTTTCTCGATAACCGAAGCTCGTAGAGCTTGCTCAGCTTGCCTATCTCTGAAGGAAGCTGACCTGAAATCTGGTTCTTTCCTAGGTTAAGTACATTGAGAGCTTCCAGGTTCCCAATCTCTTGTGGTATAGAGCCGTTAAGTGAATTACCATCAAGAGTTAGCACAAGAAGCTTTGTTAAGTTGAAAAGTTCACTAGGGAGTGAACCGGTGAACTGGTTAGAAGAAAGCTTGAGCTCACCAAGCAATGTAAAGTTTCCAAGCAATGGAGGTATAACCCCTGAAAGAAAGTTACCGCTGAGATCAATGAGTGAAAGATTCTTACACAAACCGAGCTCTACTGGTATGATTCCTGTCAGAGAGTTGCTTGAGATATCCAATAGAGACAGCTTACTGATCTTCCCAAATGTCCAAGGGATGCTTCCTGTGAACTGATTATTCCCTAACCGTAACCGCTCGAGGCTCGGAGACTTCCCAAGATCAAGAGGTATATCTCCCTCGAATCTGTTGTCCGTGAGATCAAACGAGAGGTAAGAGCTTGAACCGCACAACGGAGCGATGGAGCCATTGAGCGTGTTGTTTGAGAAATTGATCCTTGTGAGATTCTTGAGGTTGATAAGTGATCTCGGAAGGTTCCCCTGAAGAGAATTGTTGTAGAGGTGTAGCTGGTCCAAGGCGGTTAAGAAGCCGAATGAGGAAGGAATCGAACCGGTGAGGTGATTATCAGCTAAATCAAGAAGCGTCAGTTGTCGACAGTTACCTAAAGTGGCGGGAACGTTACCAGAAAACTCGTTTTCTCTCAGGTGAAGCCAAGTAAGATCTTTTAGTCTTCCTATTGAAGAAGGAATCTCTCCGCTGAAACGATTCCCATACGTATCAAACTCCTGCAGACTCGTGCAGTTCCCAATCTCAACCGGGATTTCACCGGAAAACCGGTTGTCGTAAAGTAAGAGACGCTCCAGTTTCCTGAGAAAACCGATCTCGTTTGGTAACTTCCCCTCCAAGTAATTTTGATACATACCAAACTCTTCAAGATTCGTTAGGTTAGATATCGACTGAGATAACGTGCCCTTCAAGCTATTGTTGTGAATATTCAAAACCGTGAGTTGAACGAGGTGAAACAAGGAATCGGGGATTTGACCTGTGAGCTTATTGTTCGACAAATCAAGCTCTTCTAATGACTGACATTTACTGATTTCTGCCGGAATATCGCCGGAAAGCTGAGTTTCACGCAGATCCAGTACTTTCAGATTGGTGTTGTTGGAACATATGCTCTTTGGTAATGAACCAGAGAGAGGATTGGACGCCAGAAACAAAATCTCAAGCTGGTTCATGTTCCAAAACTCTTCATGTATTCCTCCCGTGAGATTGTTGCTGGACAAATCTAGGGTTTCGAGGTTTTTCAACTCGGTTAACGTCTTTGGAATCGAACCGTGAAGTTTGTTACCCATCAAATTAAGGTACTGGAGTTGGTTCAAATCACCGAGTTGACTCGGTATCTCTCCGGAGAAGCTGTTGTTTCCCAAATAGAGGCTCTGGAGGTTTCCGAGTCGACTCAGCTCCGTCGGTAACGATCCGTTGAGGCTATTTACCGCCGTTGTGATCAAAACCAGGCTGGTACAGTTACCTAACTCGGGTGGGAACGGTCCTTCGAGGTAGTTATCTTGTAGATTCAAATACTTGATCTGAACGAGACGACCGAGTTGACTCGGTATCGGACCGGTTAGACTGCATGAGGCCAGGGCGAGCATCTCGAGATTGACGAGATTTCCTAGCGTCTCCGGGATTGATCCGACGAACTCGTTGTTTCCGAGTTTTAACGATTTGAGGTTCACGAGTGAACCGAGTTGACTCGGTATCTCGCCACTGAGTTGGTTGGTGAAGAGATGCAGAGTTTCCAACGAAGAAGAGAGGTTGGAGATTGAAGCTGGGATGGGACCCACGAGTCTGTTGGACGATAGATCGAGGTCGATTAGGTTTCTAAACCGGCCAATCGAAGGAGATATTGAACCGGTTAAGTTTAAACCGGAGAGATTTAAACCGACCACTACACGACCACCGCACTTGACGCCGGTCCAGTTGCAGAAATCGGGATCATCGGAGGTCCAACTCCTGAGAACGTTTTCGTCTTTTGGGTTTGTGACAAGAGACTTCTTCACTTCGAGAAGAGTTTGGAGATCGTTGATTTGACCCGGTTGACCCGAACCGATTGAAAAACAGAGGAAAAACAGAGCAAGAAAAGAAAGTCGCTGCATTGCTTCTTGCTTCTTCTTCTTCAGGAAAAAAAAAATGTATGAAAGTGAATGAAGATTTCTGTGGTGATTAGTAGAAGTGTGGCTGGTGTTGGAAACATAGAGAGTTTAAGACAATTGTTGGTTTTTTCGGTTGGAGTTGATAAATGAGATGATTGGTCGCAAGGACGGTGCATGGGGGACTCTCTCTCTTTCTCTCTATAGATAGATATACATATAACACGCTCCTATGTTCGATGTGTGGTGAGCTGGAGAAGTAAATGCAGATAAAGTTTTGGGTTCTGCTATAAAAGAAGGCTAAAACAACATAGTATAGCCTTTTAAAATGAAGACACGCGGGTCTCTTTTTCTATCTTCTGTCAATCTACTCGATTATTGACAGTGTGTGTGTGTGTAGTTAAAGGGAAATGAATGAAGCAATGGGAAAGAGCAGATGAAGGTCAACGAGGGTCAGATGTAAGGCATTGGAAAATGCAATTGCAAGTTTCTTTACATTTATGTTGCGACTGTGCCAGTGTCTGTTTGTGTTCTTTCTATAAATGCTCACAGTTCAGTAATAAGATGTTTTGGATTAACTGATTTTAAGTTTTATTAGTATTAGTGGAATTATGAAATGGTTTCGAAATCCCGCAAATTTTTTGTTGAATGCATAGTTCTGCAAAATAAAAAGTAAAGATTTATTAGTATTTGTTTTCAGAAAACCATTTATAAATTTGAAAAATACTAGTAGTACTTTACTATTTTTACTCCAGTTCATATAGAATATGATGGCGTGAACTTATAGTAAAAACAGTAAAATCTATTAGATGTGTTTCAATTTTTTGGTCAATGAAAATATTATAAATAGAATATACTAACCAAGGTAGTAGCTGTGTGTTTGATGTATTCATATTTAACCCTTAAATAATATCTCTGTCCATTTTTCTAAAAATTCAATTTGACGAGAGGTTGAGTTGTGTAAGTAATAAAAATGTGAAATGAGACTAGTGAGTGGTGACAATGAGATAAATAAGTTAGTAGATGGTAATGAAATAGTTTGAAAGATTGATATGGCTTTGAGCCTTTGACCATGGCCAATGGAAGAGAGTGGTTGAGATGGCTGAACATGACTTGATTTGAAGGGTTTTCTTCAAATTTTCACCTATTCTGAAGTGTGTTTAGCTCTTCATTACTCAATAAGCCCTCTAATGAAAAAGAGACCAGCTGTCTTTGAGTCTTTTTTTTGTGCACTCTTTGACTCTTTCTATATTCAGATGCTTATGTATATTGTTGGTAGGGTGGTACGGAAAATTTTAAAAATTTAAACAATTTATATATATAAAGTATTAATTGTTTTAACAATTTAAAGAATTATGTTTATATATATTAATTCATTTTTTGGAGATCTAATGCTAATGTTTCACTTTTGCCCATGATCGATAATATTATACTTTTTTATATCATAATAAGTGTCATTCTAACATTTTTCTTGTTACACATACATTCCATGTATTATACCGAGAATATTTGGATGACTACATATTGAATCAGATCAGATAATTGATTATTTAAACAAAACGAATTGAATCATTAATACTTAAAAAACGGATATTTGATTTGTGCCCACCCTGCATACTTGCACTCTCTTTACCAATGGCCCAACTCTGGTTGCATGTCATCTTTGAAACACATAAGCATCCACCGTTGAATTTTAATTACACCGTGTTCATACACTATTGTAAATTAAATTATAGGCTTGCTACGAAAGAAACAAATAGGTATTAAAAATGCTATGTTTTTTTTTTGCTTAGAGGATATAGAGATATAAGCAATGGGATATAAGTGTAGATAAAAGTTTGAATTTTTTCGATTAACAAAAAATTGTGTTCTTCAACAATTGTGTTTCATATATGTATAAAAGTATATGTTTGTTTGTCATATTCTAAAATGGATAAGTTTATTGATATTTGGTTTGGAAAGTGTGAAATGTCAATATTCAATTTGGTTATTCTGTCCAGGGCCAGCTCTAACCCATGGCAACATAGACAATTGCCATGGATCCAAAAAAACTTTTAGTATTATTTTATTAATTAAAAGGTCTGTTTTTATTTGTTAAATTATTAATTAGTTGGTGAAATTATAATAAAAAGTCTATGATTAACTAAATCTAGTTGAACTACAATTAAAACGAAAAAATTACTTTTTACTATTCTCAATTTTCCATTAACAAAACTTAATTTACACACAAAAACTCATTTTCAATTTTTTTTTAAAATACTACAATTTTTTTTGCTTTAATTTAAAGAAATAAAATAAACAAAAGTCGAATTTTTTTTATAAAAGGATCTTTATTTTGTATTTTGCCTTCCTGTAGGAAATGATAAAGTGAGAGGCCTGATCTCATGAGAAACTATATATTTAACTGCTTTGTTTTCTTTTTGCTTAGAGGATTTAGAGATATAAGTTAAAGTTTAAATTAAATTCTAAGTTTCAAAAAGTAGGTGATATTCGAATTTAAACTCTGAAACCATTTAAACCTTTTAGTTAACAGAAAATGTATTGATCTACAATTGTGTTTAGATATATATGCATGTAAGTCTGTTTTGTTCCATTAGTCTAAAATATGAGAGAGTTACATATAGAGACACATTCTCTTTTTTGTTTACCTACAAAGACACATTCTAAATTTGGCACACTTTTTGTGTACGGATGTCACTGTTGTGGACAATAATAACCTTGCTTTTGTCTTTGGTAGAGAAACAAGAATGGAAAGGTGTTTGGTTAAGAATTATTAATTTGTTTGAAGAAATAGATTTATCGATTAATGAGTCAATTTTAAACCTTTAGATGAGATGCTAATAAATCATATCCAATGGCTAAAAAATAGCAGTACAAAACTTCAATTGTTTGATAGTGACTCATCAAGTTTTGAGTTTTTAAAAGATAAGTGATAGTTTCTTTTCGTTTTCAACAAACTTAAAACTATTTACGAATGTGTGTGTGGACAAGAGAAACGTGGACAATGATAGAGTGAACAATGAAGACGTGATGCTGATTTCTTATTGTCACGGCAAAATGTCTCTCATGCTATCCACTGATATGTTGTCCACGGATCTCGTGTTAATCAATCTTCCACACATATGTTGTCAACGTATCTCATGTCTATCCACATATCATATTGTCACAGCTGTTGTCCATATATCTATCCACCAATCTATTATCCACGAAATTCATGTCCATCCATCTTTAATAGCTGTTGTTCAACATATCTATCCACCGATCTGTTGTCCATGAAACTCATGTCCATCTTTCTTCTACACATCGAACACATTGGACTATGTGATGTTTTCCCTGTTGGTCACCATCCACAAAACTCTCGTCCACCGTTCTCCAATTCAAGCAACTCCCATTCATTTATCTTCCATCCACCAAATGTTCATCTACAATATCACAAGACGTCTCCATCTCACCATGTCCACCGTTCTTTTTTAGTTATTGACAACTCAAATTGTGTCTGTCAATGTAATATTCTCCTAAAAGAGAGAGTTACATATAGAGACACATTCTCTTTTTTGTTTACCTACAAAGACACATTCTGAATTTGGCACACTTTTTGTGTACGGATGTCACTGTTGTGGACAATAATAACCTTGCTTTTGTCTTTGGTAGAGAAACAAGAATGGAAAGGTGTTTGGTTAAGAATTATTAATTTGTTTGAAGAAATAGATTTATCGATTAATGAGTCAATTTTAAACCTTTAGATGAGATGCTAATAAATCATATCCAATGGCTAAAAAAATAGCAGTACAAAACTTCAATTGTTTGATAGTGACTCATCAAGTTTTGAGTTTTTAAAAGATAAGTGATAGTTTCTTTTCGTTTTCAACAAACTTAAAACTATTTACGAATGTGTGTGTGGACAAGAGAAACGTGGACAATGATAGAGTGAACAATGAAGACGTGATGCTGATTTCTTATTGTCACGGCAAAATGTCTCTCATGCTATCCACTGATATGTTGTCCACGGATCTCGTGTTAATCAATCTTCCACACATATGTTGTCAACGTATCTCATGTCTATCCACATATCCTATTGTCACAGTTATTGTCCATATATCTATCCACCAATCTATTATCCACGAAATTCATGTCCATCCATCTTTAATAGCCGTTGTTCAACATATCTATCCACCGATCTGTTGTCCATGAAACTCATGTCCATCTTTCTTCTACACATCGAACACATTGGACTATGTGATGTTTTCCCTGTTGGTCACCATCCACAAAACTCTCGTCCACCGTTCTCCAATTCAAGCAACTCCCATTCATTTATCTTCCATCCACCAAATGTTCATCTACAATATCACAAGACGTCTCCATCTCACCATGTTTAGGGTTATAAAGGTAAAAAAGAAGATGGAAAGTGTGCTAAGTAATAATGTGTCTTTTTTAGTTATTGACAACTCAAATTGTGTCTGTCAATGTAATATTCTCCTAAAATATATAAGTTTATCAATATATGGTTTAGAAAGGGTGAAATGTTTTTTCATAAAAAAAGAGGGTGAAATGTCATATTCACTTTTTGTTTGTTTTTAGGCAATGATAAAGTGTGAAAACCTTATCTCATGGGAAACAATTATCCTTTTACTTAGTGTGATGTTCTTGTTAGGGGAGTTATCCTGAAGTATGATTATTCTCAATTTGCATGGTTAATTGTCATTTAGCAAGTCGTTAGGTCGCTGAATCAATCCAATCTGTTTTTGTTTGTTTACATACACTTTGTCTAACAATATCATCTTCTTTTTGGTCCATATTGATAAAACTTACCCATAAACAAGACAATATAGGTAATCAGTTCATCTCGTAGCTTTTTTGCTACTTTTTAAGTGATACTTATGGATTGATCACGTTCACCTCTAATTCTAAGATAACTTCTCATTAAAGTAAATCTTTACGTGACACAGTTTTTTTCTGAAAAGGAACGTGACACATTTTTTTATGAGAAAAAAAATTATTTATTTATAAGATAACATTGTTTTGGTTTTTGAACTGACATGTCTTCAAATATGAGACCACCAAGGTTAGGTGATACTCGAATTTTTCCACCCAAAATATGTAAATGGTTTCAGTCTTTATGTAAAAGTTAAAAAGATAAAAACAATATAAAAAATAAAATCGTAGAAAAATATTGTTCAATATAAGTATTTAGCAACAAAGCTTTCATAGCTCAGTTGGTTAGAGCACCCGTTTAGTAAGCGGGAGGTCTTGAGTTCAACTCTCAATGAAAGCAAATTCATTGTTTTTGATTCTTTTCCTAATTTTTTTATTTATTGAAAATCTTTCGAAGACCACTCCCACTAGTCCACTACTATCGAAGACTTTATTTATTTATTTGTAAGCCCCTCGTTTTACAGTCTCGCCCGTCTCCGATTTCTCTCATCGCCGTCGCTATTGTTTTATCTGATCGGTACGTTTCTCTCTCATTTTCATCTCTCCTCTGCCCAGATTCTGCGGCTACTCTCACTGCCGATTGTGAAAATGATTCCTCTTTTGGTTTCCCCATTTTATTTTATTTTATTTTATTTTTCAAGTCAGAGCAGGGATAGTGTTCGACGAAATGTCTCATTAAGAGTATTTCTTGGATTCACCCTCAAAAACTCTCATTTTCATGTATAATTCACCAAGTCTTCTACTTTAAGATTCGTCTGGATCTAATGCTGTTATTCAGTATCAAGATAGAAAGTTCCTCTCTTTACAGACTTTCGCATAGTTACATAAAAGCCGTAGTTGCCTATTGTATTCCACCCTTCAAGTGTATATCTCACATTTATCATTTTATCTTTTAAAACAAATTATCTCTTAGTCTTGTAATTGAAATGCTTTTTTTTTTGGTCTTGATTTTGCAAATTGATGGATCATGTTTCATTGTGTGTTTTCTGACAACTTGATCAGGTGGGTTTGAAGGAAAGATGGCTAGTGGTAGCCTGAAAAGCCTTGTAACTTCAGCAGTCACTGTTGGTGTGACCGAAGCTAGAGCAAGGATTTTCGGACATATGCTTAACCCATCAGGGCAGAGGTCTCCTCATAAGATCTTAAGGAAGAAGCTTTTTGGTGATAAGGTTGCCGAGTGGTATCCATACGACATTAAGAACGAGGATCCCAATGTCTTGGCTAGAGAAGAAAAAGAGTATTCCCTAAATAACTTCCCGTCTTAATTTATTTACTTTTCCCTATTTAGTGCAAAGCAATGTCGTCAAGCATGCCTTAAGAGTAGACTGAAGCAATGCCTAGTTAATATATTTCCATAAAGATATGCTTCAATTGCCAATAATGTATATGCAGTTTGTGTTGAGTTGAGTTGGATAGGCTTGACGTTAGTCTAGTGTACGAGAATTGTAATCATCCAAGTGGTTGAGTGTTTTAACAGAGTAAAAGGAAATTTAGGCAATTGAGCATTTTGGATTGATTTAGGAGCTTCAGGATAATTTATCATAGTGTTCATATTTGGTGTTTTTTTTTGCTTCAGTTTGTTCTTCTGTACTTGATTCAGAAAGTCAACAAAACGGAGAATAATTTCTGGCATGAGAAAGAATGATATAGTAACTACGTGTCTTATGACTTGAATGGTTCTGTTATGTCTGTGTTCTTGCGTTAATGCAGCAAAGTAGCTTTAGGACAGTAGGAATGATTTTCTCTTATTTTGTGGAAGATAGTTTTTAAGTAGCCTTTTAACTTGAGTTTGTGTGTTTATTGTATAGGCGCTTATCGAAGCTTGAGATGTTGAAGCGTCGTGATAAAGGACCACCAAAGAAGGGTCATGGAAGACGTGCTGCGAAGCGTAACAAGTAGAAAAAGTAGTGATCGTAGCTTCCAAAACATAAACCAAAAAATCCTCTGCACTTTTAGTATCACACTATTTTGGTTAATAATGTCAACCATAACTTTTCTTCACTATGCTGTGACAAAGTTGAAAGCTATTTGCCTTTCCTTTTGTTTCTCTTTTTTTTTTTCTTTTTTTCTCTGCTTTTGTTAATTCTTTACTCGCTACGATGCGTAAGCTGATATACTCAAATTGTGGAATCAATTCCAGAGCTATGCGTATGAATTGTTGACGACAAAGAACATGTCATCCACCAATGTTATCTTGTTTTTTTGGTAAAAAGTTGTTAACACTCCGTTGAACGGTAGTCTTACAAAGTTGAAAGAAAGAAACGAAATATCGAGATGGAGGTAGGTGTGACCTGTCTGCTAATATAGTGCACGTGTGTTTATTCATTCTATTACCACTCCCACCTAAAGAAAAAAAGGGATTGTTAAAGTCTTGTAGGACTGTGTCAGAGAGAGTCGGCGCAGAGAGATAGAGATGGAGGAAGCTCTGAAGATACAGTCTTTGTTCATTTATCCGATCAAATCTTGCCGTGGAATCTCCGTCCCTCAGGCAACCGTAACTCAGACTGGTAATTTAAATCACAAACTTCTTCTCTTTTTGTAAGATGACTTTTGGTTTCTTGAATTTGGTGTGTAATATTTTAAGAAAAGGGTTTTGTTTGAATAGAAAAAACAGAATAGAAACTTCAGAGAAAGTAAACAGTTTGATAAGATTCTCATGAGTGTTGATGGGGGATTGTGAGGTTGGCCTAATCTGTTAAAACTGATATGTAGGATTTCAATGGGACCGGTATTGGTTAGTGGTGAACTACAAAGGAAGAGCATACACTCAAAGAGTTGAGCCAAAGCTTGCTCTTGTCGAATCTGAGCTGCCTAAGGAAGCCTTCTTGGAAGATTGGGAGCCAACAAAAGACTCATTTTTGGGTAATTTAGTTAATTACTCTGTTCAAAATTACATAAAACTCGTCTCAAACGAGACTTGACTTGACTGTCTTGATTATTTCATTTTGGCAGTGGTAAAAGCTCCAGGTATGAGTCCGTTAAAGATTCCATTGACTAAGCCGAGCTCGATCGCCGAAGGTGTGTCTATGTGGGAGTGGTCTGGCTCTGCGTTTGATGAAGGAGAAGAAGCTGCAAAATGGTTTTCAGATTATCTTGGCAAACAAAGCCGTTTGGTTCGGTTTAACAAAGGTTATTTAGCTTCTTATTGGTCTGAAATCTTTTCATTTGCAACAGCATTGAACGCACAAAGTTGGTAACTGTTTTGAAAATTATGATACAGAAACTGAAACCAGGCCTTCACCTCCTGAGTTTGCAGCAGGCTACTCTACAACGTTTACAGATATGTTTCCCTTCTTGTTTGCATCTCAGGTGAGGCATTAATGATAGTTACAGTATCAGATTAGTGAGAATGAGAGCATTTGATCTTCTTTTGTCTTGTCTTGCTTGATGTTCCTAGGCTTCTTTAGACCAGCTGAATACACTACTACCAGAACCGGTGCCTATTAACCGTTTTCGACCCAAGTAAAAAGCCAACTTTCATCCTGAGTTCTTAATCTCTTTGATTTATGGTTGTTTCGTTTTATGATCTTGATTTTCTTTGTTTCTCTTGTAGTTTTCTTGTCGATAACTGTGATCCTTTTGGTGAAGATCTTTGGGATGAAATCAAGATTAACGAATTAGTCTTCCAAGGAGTTAGGCTTTGTAGCCGCTGCAAGGTGAATATCCCCAACACTCAGATTCTCAACTCTGAGGCTTTTAAAAACAGTTATTGTTGTTCTTTCAGGTACCACTTGTGAATCAAGAAACCGGAGTTCCAGATGTAGCAGAACCAACTGAAACTCTGATGAAATTCAGATCAGACAAAGTCTTAGTGCCAGACAAGAAGCCACGTGGAAAGGTTAGATATTGAAGAGACCTCTAAAAGGATTATCAAGCTCTTGTCTGTTTTCTTTTTGTGGGAAGAGATCTGTACTTGGATTCATTCTGATGCTTGATTATGACAGGTTTTCTTTGGTAAGGAGATGGTTTGGAACTGGAACATAAGCAACAGTGAAGGCAAAGGCAATAAGACAATCAAAGTTGGTGATACCATCTCTGTTGTAAGGAAGATGCCTTCTAGAGCTGAAGCCGCTGTTTAACTCCCAACATATTTGCTTTTCTTCCTTTTCTTCTTCTGTGTGTTATCTTCTTGTTATCTCTAAACTAAAGTTATCATCTAAATCAAACAAACTTCACTTGTTCTGAGAGATACATCTTGTTGAATGTGTGATCATGTTTTTCTGTTTTGACTATTTTAAACTGTGCAATATTGCTACTATTTAATAGATTCTTACTTATAAACTTATTGTCTCTTTTAAAACATTCCAATGGCAATCACTCAGGCTAAGTGTCTTTTACTTCAAAAATATTCTCTGATATTAAAGACTATTAAGTCGAGTACCAAAACATGAATGAAACTGTTCTTAACTGTGCAACAAACAACAATCAAATCAAATCACAAACTCAACTGTTAAATATATACGACTCTCTTTAACAAACGAGACCTAACGGTTGAGAACTCCGCAGATCAAATCTCTAGCTAGGTCTAGGAAGTAGGAACCATCATCATCGGTCTCCTTGTCTTCTACCATAATAATCTCTTCACTCGGTTGATTCAAAGAAAGGGATGTTTCAACAGATCAGCTGCGGTGGGTCTTCGTGAGGGCTGCAACTCCATGCACCGCTTCAAGAAGTGGTTGGCCAACGGAGATGCAATTCTCGGAACGCTCCACCTGTAACATTCTCCCATCTTCACTGGACATCCTCCAAACATCTGAAGCACAACACACCCTAGAGCCCATATGTCAACAGCCGGTCCAACCATCTTCGCTCGGTTGAGTCCCAAAGACTCAGGGGGCATGTACTCCTTTGTACCACCAGTCAGGGGCCTTGGATTCGTACAAGAAGGCTCCTTAGATAGACCGAAGTCAGCAAGCTTGAGATCCCACGGCTCTCCGACAATCTTGGAAGGGAAGAGGAGAACGTTAGCCGGCTTGAGGTCGCAGTGAACGTAGCCGCGAGTGTGAAGAGCGTGGAGTCCTTGAAGGATCATGAGAGCAGCGCGTCGGATCATAACCTCAGGGATTGGTCGGCCACCGAAGTTGGAGATGAAGTCGTGGAGAGTACCTTTGGAGGCAAACTCCATGTACATGTAGCAATGGTCGAGGTTGATCCCTATGTGGAGATGAGGGTTTGTGGTTTGGACGATGCGTGGATGGTTACGAAAACGAAGCATGATCCTATGTTCTTTCTTGAGACTCTCCATGTAAGCTATCGGACATGATTTCTCAGCGTGTAACCTGTTTTTGGAGTCTCTTATGAGAGCGACCGAACCAAAACCACCTCTGCCAAGAGAACACACAAACTCTAGTGCTAAAGAAGATTGGTCAACAACATTCGAGGCTTTGCTGTTGTTGTTGTCGTCGTCGTCGCCGTCTTTAATCATCATCATCATCATCATCTTTGTCATACTCTGTAGTTAGGGTTTCTGACAGCTCTAATAATTTGTGTATTGTTTTTGGTTTGAGAAACAAGTAATCGAATCAATGATGCTTCAGAGAGGAGTCTCCAGCGTTCTTATTTATAGCTACTTTTTTGGCGGCTTATAAAAACTACTTGAGTACGTTGTTTACTACGTCCTTATCATGTTGTTGTTTATCATGTTTAGTTTCCTTTTTAGTTTCTTGTTTCCCTTTTTGTTAGTCCTCGAAGTTTCAATTGATTTTAAACTCAGATTTGCAAATCTAATTTTAAGAAGCTGAGTCTGTGTGATATGTAGTATTTTTTTTTGGTTGTTGTTTATCATGTTTACTTTCCTTTTCAGTTGCTTTTGTTTCCTTTTTTTTGTTAGTCCTCAAAGTTTCAATTGTTTTTAGTTAAATTAACTCAGATTTGCAATCTAATTTATAAGAAGCTGAGTCTGTCATACGTAGTATTTCTTTTTTTTGTTCTTGTTTATCATGTTTAATTTCCTTTTTAGTTTTATATTTTCCTTTTTCTTATTTCTCAAAATTAAAATTGATTTTGTTTTTGATTGGTCACAGTTTATAACCAACAGAGCGGCAATGAATGTGGTTCTACTGGTCTTCGGCTTACTTTCCTTGTTTGATCTTAACCTGGCTTATGAACTTTTGTTTGTACCAATAAATGTTTTACTTCCACAAAATCTTATTTTAATTCTTAACTAGGTAATTATTGATTTTGTTTCTTTTAACAGGTATGAATATTTAAGTATCCGTCGGTTCTTTCGGATATCGGATTTCTCGGATTTGAAAATTAAGTCTCGTTCGGGTATTACAAAATTCCGAGTCGGGTTCGAGTCGAGTCCTCCCGGGTTCGAGTAGGTTCGGTTTTGATGTAAAAGAACCTTAAAATAACCGAATAACTAATATATCTGAAAATGATTCATATTCAAAGTAACCATATTACCGGATAAGGTTCGGATATTTTGTATCAAAACTATCCAAATGTACCAAAAATAACTAAAACTACTCATTAGACACGTTTTTGAGTATTCTATACAACTATCATATTTTATCTGAAAATACACAAAAATAATTAATATATTTAATTTAGAATTTTAATTTTAATTTTAATTTTTAAAATAATTATACATATAATTATAAATAATATTTTTAAATATATATTTACATTTCGGAAAGCTTCGGATACTCATTCGGTTTTCGGTTCGGATTGGGTTGAGTACTGGTTCTTCGGATACATCAGTTTAAGAACCATTCGGTTATTTACCCCGTGTCTGATCGAGTTTGGGACCCTGATTTTCGGTTCGGTTTTGGGTTGGTTCTTCAGTTCCGGATATTTTGCCCAGCTCTACTTTTTAAGATAAAAGACACTATATCTGTTTAATCTGAATATTCGTTCGGTATTACGTTATTTTTTTAGCCTCCTAAAATATAAATACCATTCTAAATCCATATTTATTTTGTTTTGTTAGGTTGAAGTGATCAAGGTTTTTTTATTTTTCGGTGATAAACCTAAAACTATTATATTTGTTTGGCTTCATGTTATATGAATTTTCGACAGCTCTTATGTCGAACCAATGGTTTCATTTTTAAATTTCTAAATGCTTGCAAAATCAAATAACAACTAAATAATAGTTTAAGAAAAAGGACATCCAATATTATTTGTATTGTTTGTACAACCAATGTTGGTGACATTTTAAGATTTTGTATTTTATATAAGATAATCTAATATTATTTTTGTTGTTTGAACTTAGACATAATATAAAAAGTTGTATATTTATACTCATAAAAATTGGTTTTTATTGAGTTTAATAATGTAAATTTTGATTAATGTTGATGTGAGCAGCCGCATTGCATGTTTCCCATTTCTTCTCGATCTGATCTTGCATCAGGTCTTTCATGTGATCTTATGATCATTTAAAACGGTAAACAAAACAGATTAAATTTAAATAATCACATACAAAAACATCATTAGAAATTAGAAGTTAACCACTTACCTTTAACTTCGATTGTTTTAGAAAATTCTCGGTGCAATCAACTCCCAAAAAAATCCCTTGTAGTTACTCTCACTCAGACCATCAGCCATCCATGGACACGACCATAAAACATGGTTTAGAGTTATATTCCCATCATCATCATCATCATCATCATCATCATCGTTCTCACTAACATGTCTCTTCTTCTCAATCTTGTCAAGTTCCTCTAAAGAACCCGACATTAAAGTGTTATCTTTATAGACCCGAGAAGAGCTTTGAAAGAGACATCCATAAGTTGTGTAGACGCTATCTGATATCACATTTGCCAAGTGTAACATTTTGAAACAATCTATATACTTGGAGTATAGCATTGGACCCTACTCATCACCGTATCTGTCACATGTCTCTTCTCACATTTTCACTCCAGCATTTTAGTTGATGTGAATCTTAATAATTTTTTTTTTAAATGATATTATTCAGTTGTTGTACAAAGAGAATTTTAAATAATTTTGATTCACTATTACAAATGTTAAAAATGTATGAACCAAAAGAGTTTATTGAAAAAAATAGAATGCAAACACGTTAAATTGTCTCGAGTATAGTTAAAAAATTTAGTGTGTGAATGCATTAAATATCAAACGATTGTGAAGGCGACACGTTAACATATTCAAAAAATATAGTGTGAACGCATTAATTACAAATACTTCTCTTTTAATATATAGGGAATCATTAGCTCATCATTATATATGTCTAAATTACAAACCTTTAAAACGGCTCAATAAATCACATCCATCTAATTATTTGATTTTTTATTATTTGTCATCCATGATTTTAGAATAAATAACAAAATTTAATAATATTATTATCCAAAACTCCATCTTAGTATTTATATTTGTCATTATCTTCATAATTTTAGAATAAGTAATTAATTTTAATAATATAATTATCTAAAAACTCTATTTTAATTTTATATTTGTCATGATTTTTGGAGAATTAATTAATAAATAAATATTAACAAATATATAGATACTATCATAATAATAATTATCTTACGTTTACTTCATGATTTTCATGGTATGTATTCTAGCCAATTCCTATGGCGATTTTAATGGTTTATATTATAGTCAATTTCTCTGATTTTTATTAGAATTATTCAACGGTTTATATAATAGCTAGATTCACTAATTTTTAGTAGAAAGATTTAACAATAAAATATTATTACAAAATTAAATTTAAGCTGTAAATTTTTAAAATTTATGGGAATGTACTAAAACTGTTTCAGTAAAATTAGTGTTTTTAGATATTGTAAGTACAGTACTTTTTATTGATTTATATTAGTTATACCATTATACGATTTGAAGTTAACATATATAATGTAAATATAATCAAAAGGAATAGAGATAATTACCTTTTTGTCTCATAGTTTCTATAATCTAAAATATTGAAAATGTATGATGTTTATTATCTATTTTTATTTTGTTGATATTTTATGCATTGTGATTGTTTCTAATGTCTTCAATGTCTTTGAATTTTCTTTAATCCACAACTATAATAAGTGATTAATTTGAAATTCGAGTTGCCCGATGATAAATTAGTTATTAATAAAAATAAAATTTATATCCAAAATCTACATCTATAAATAAAAGAAGAAAGAAAAATCAGAATCTAGTACATCATGGTCAATACAAATATTGAAATTAATTCAATAACTTATATTTAAAAAAATATTGAATTTAATAGTTATATCAATTCAATAACTTATATTTAAATAAAAATAACACAAAATTAAAATTAATTTATATATATATATATATATATACATTAATCTACACAAGGTGCGGGTAATAATCTAATTAAAAAAATCAATACTTAAATATTTTTTTTAAAAAGAAAATATATTTTCGGACATAGTTACTTTAATGTTAGATTGATAAATAAAAAATTGATTATTTAACTCTGCAAATATTTTGCAGTCGATATACACTCAAAAAGTTGAGCCACAGCTTACTCTTGTTGAATCAGAGCTACCCAAGAAGCTTTCTTGGAAGATTGGGAGCCAACTAAGAACTCATTTTTAAGGTAAATGTTACAGAATAAGAGTAGGAGGATTTCGTTTTGTATCTCTCTATCTCTCACTCGTGTGTTTGTAAGAACCTAAGTTCAACGCATCGGTGTGATGACGTTTACGTCTGGGGCCGGATCAATCCAGGCAATATATTGATCAGAGATGTTTTACAGCTCACTCTCAGAGCAACAACTTTTACAAGCTCTCAAAGGTTTCAGCTCTCCCCAATGTTGTCTTACTGAAGAAGATAAGGATGCAGAGCATTTATACTCAGCATAAAGGAAAGACACCGTCGCAATCAGAGGCTTCACTTTTCACATGTGACTGCTTTTCCTAGAGCGCCAAAGTGAGCACTTTGAATTCCTGAAGTGCTTGCGTTTCATGAAGTGGTAGCTTCAACCCTCTAGATAAACTGCTTGTTATAACCACAATCACACATCCTCTTCAAAACCAAACTTCTATGAACTTGAATCACAAAAGCTTGAGCTTCAACAGTAAACGACTGATTATAAATGAAAAGAGTTATGTCCCAAATGAGACTCAAAAGTTGCTTGTGTTTGACTACTTTAACTTGTAGTTAGTAGTGTGAGCTCCAGGTATGAGTCCGTTAAAGATCCCAATGACTAACCAAGCTCAGTGGCTCAAAGTGTGTATATGTGGGAATTGTAGGTCTGGCTCTGCGTTTGATGAAGGAGAAGAAGCAGAAAAATGGTTTTCAGATTATTATTAGTGATGGGCCTAACTCACACCGAAAAGCTAGTTCAAGAGTGGAGGAATGCCCATACACTTATATATTGCCCAAGGACCATTGTCTCAACCGATGTAGGACAATCTAATAGCCCCTCTCGAGATGTGGGTGGGAAACGGTCCAACGGAAACAGCCCAAGCCCAACATCTCGGACATACCACAGCAAGATGGGCCATTTTTATAGGCTACATAGGTAGACAACTATTTATATGGGAAATCATCTTGCTGGGCTTAACCATGGGCTCTGATACCATATTAGTGATAGGCCTAACTCACACCCAAAAGCTAGCTCAAGAGTGGAGGATTGCCCATACATTTATATATTGTCCAAGGACACTTATCCCAAACGATGTGGGATATTAATAGCCCCTCTCGAGATGTGGGTGGGAAACGGTCCAATCGGAAATAGCCCAAGCCCAACATCTCGGACATACCACAGCAAGATGGGCCATTTTTATAGGCTACATAGGTAGACAACTATTTATATGGGAAATCATCTGCTGGGCTTTCACCATGGGCTCTGATACCATATTAGTGATGGGCCTAACTCACACCGAAAAGCTAGTTCAAGAGTGGAGGATTGCCCATACACTTATATATTGCCCAAGGACCATTGTCTCAACCGATGTAGGACAATCTAATAGCCCCTCTCGAGATGTGGGTGGGAAACGGTCCAACGGAAACAGCCCAAGCCCAACATCTCGGACATACCACAGCAAGATGGGCCATTTTTATAGGCTACATAGGTAGACAACTATTTATATGGGAAATCATCTTGCTGGGCTTAACCATGGGCTCTGATACCATATTAGTGATAGGCCTAACTCACACCCAAAAGCTAGCTCAAGAGTGGAGGATTGCCCATACATTTATATATTGTCCAAAGACACTTATCCCAAACGATGTGGGATATTAATAATTATCTTGGAAAACAAAGCCTGTTTGGTTCGGTTTAATAAAGGTCTTGGCCATTTTATTTTGTTCTTGAATCTTTCATTTGTAACAGATTTGAATGCACAGAGTTCAAGTTAAGTTTTTCTCAAGTTTGATACAGAAACTGAAACTAGGCCCTTCACCTCCTCAGTTTGCACCAGGTTACACTACAACATTTGCAAATACGTTTCCCTTTATGGTTGCCTCTCAGGTAAGCCAATTACTTCTGATATCTGTAAACTATATAATATGTATTTGATCTTACTCTTTTTGTTGTTTGTTCTTAGGCTTCTTTAGACAAACTGAATACACTTCTTTCAGAACCAGTGCCTATGAAACGCTTTAGACCCAAGTGAACTATATTTGTTCCTGAGTTTTGTCTTCAAGGATGGTTGTTTTCTTAATAATCTTGATTTTCTTGTTTATCTTGTAGTATTATTGTGGAAAATTGTGATCCTTTTGAAGAAGATCTTTGAGATGAAGTCAAGATAAATGATTTAGTCTTCCAAGGAGTTAGGCTGTGTAGCCGCTGCAAGGTGAGTATGATGTGTGTGAACAAATAAAACTACATTTTCACCAAAGAAAAAGAAAGTAAAACAACACTTATATTCTTTAACTTGGAAGTGTTTTTAACTGTTTCGTTCTTTTAATTACCAACTGTGTACAAGAAACTGGTGTTCCGGATGCAACTGAACCAATTGAAACTCTGATGAAAAATCAGATCAAACAGTCGTAATGCCACACAAGAAACCGCATGGGAAGGTTAGATATTGAGAGACCTATACAAAATTTAATGGTTTCTTGTTTATGCATAGTGTGATGCTAAATCGATATAGATGTCAGCTTATGACGGGTTTTCTTTGGTAGGATATGGTTTGGAATTGGCACATAACCAACAACAACCAAGGTAAAGGCAACAAGACAATTAAAGTTGGAGATTCCATCTCTGTCATAAGGAAGATTGAAGCAGCTGTTTAAGTCATAAATGTAAACATAGGTTGTGTTGGGTAATCATCTCAAAAATAAAGTAAAGAGAGATATACTTCACTTGTTCTGTGATTCACCTTGTTATAAAAACTCTTTCTACTCATAAGAACTAAGAGAATAGGAAGAAAGGGCACAGAATGTGCAATACTACAATACATCAGATTCATACTAGTCTCTTCTTACTTTTCAACATTTCAACTTGTCAGACTCCAAAAGCTCTTGAACAGAAACCAAATCAGGAAGCACAATAGCTCCAGCATCCCTCCAGTCTTTAGCAGCTTCTGTCTTAAACCTATCAAGCAACAAAGCATGCATCCCAATACTCTTTGCCGGAACATAATCTTTACGCATACTATCTCCAATATGCAAAGCCTCTTCAGGAGCAATGTTCCCAGCTCTCTCTAACGCCAGCTTGTAAATCCTCGGATCTGGTTTCTCCACCCCTTCAACACCAGAGAACACACCAAAATCCCACTCACCCTGAAACCAATCAATCAAATATGAGAAAAAACTTTTGAGTCAGCTTCTAAAATCACACACACGTTTCAACAGTGAGTTAGTTCATTAGAGAGAACTAACTGTTCAATACCTTGTTCAAACCCAAGGCAGGTAAAATAACTTCTTGATATCGATACTCAGCGTTGCTAACAAGTCCAACAATAAGACCTTTCTGGCGTGCCCATCTCAAGAAGGGTTGAGAATCTTGAAAGACAGAGTAAGGTGCAGCAGAACCAAACGTAGAATAGATCCGTCTAAATACTTTCTCAAACGTCTCCTCATCATACTCATATCCTGCCTAATTTATATATATCAGAACCCTAAACCCTTAACATCATACATTAACATGAAAAAAAATAAAGAATCAAATTAGCATATATTACCTTGACAAATGAATCTCTGACAACGGTTTTCCACCAGACAACGTTTGGTATTTTGGCGGAGAAACCGAAACAGGGATACTTTCGAGCCATGTCTGTGTAAGCAAGTTTGAAACCTTCATGGACTCGTTTGTAATCAGGACAAGGCAAGCCAATGGCTTTAGCAGCCATACAATAGTAATCACCAAGCTCTCCTTTGTAAGCTATGAGTGTACCGGTAACATCTACCGTGATACACCGTAGTTTCGATAAAAGAGACATGGCTCCTCCCCCTGTCATAATCTTTCACACAACAAAACTGTAAAAATAGAACACAAAAGGGTGATCAGTTTGATAACACAACAAAACAGATTTGAAGTTATAAGTTGATAACGCAAAAGATGATCAATTTATAACACAATTGAGCTCCCTACCAAAAAGTCCAGTTTTAATTTGAGTTTTCAATGGATGAAAATTTAGAGAGAAAGATCTGATTCTATTTCATGGGTTTTGCCCAAAAGTGGTCTGATTGATTAAGACAAGAATCAAAATACTAAAGCAATAAATGATCGATCGATATCAATGTAGGGACACAAAGACCAAAAAAAGCACGAAACTTTCAGAAAGCCCCCGTGAAGGAAAGAGAGAAACTTGAAGTACCGAGAAAGCTGAGATTCGGGGAAAACGTGGTTTCTTCTTCAATTGGGTTTATCTTAGAAAAGCTACACTGAAATGAGATCACCAAGTCCCCTTTTGTATATATATATTACACACAGAAGTTGAATGGATGCGTGCTCTCACGTGTGGTTGCGCACACAGAGACAAATTAGGCAGCCAGCTTGTAGACTTTTTTTTAAAAAAGATAGATTTATTGAGAAACCGGACACCGTTTATAGGCTTGAAGGCAACATTAATTGCTTATTTGGAGAGTGGAGACCAAGTTTAAAGCTATTTTGGTTATTTTACACACAAAAATGAAAAAAAAAAATGAAAAATAGAAAAATGAGAAAAATGAGAAAAATGAATCCATTGGAAGGTGTCGACAAGACAAAAGAAAAATCCATTGGAAGGCATGATAGTGGCCTGTTGTATTGTCTGAAAACCAGAACCCGGTTTCATGTTTTCTAGATTTACTTTTTTTTCCTTTCTACAAATGATTTCAATTGTACTGTTATTAGATGACATACTATATGAAACAAGATCACAATCTGGTAGTAAATAAATGTTTATTTAAATAAAATATATTTTATTGAATTTTTGTAAACATAAAATAGTTAGAGTAGTTGTTAAATTCTTATAAGTTGAAAGTATTAATAATAGTTATTAACTAAATAAAAAAATCATTTGAAAATATTTTTTTTGAAATAAAAATGAAATAATATATTGGAATAAAACACAATTCCATTTTTGAGTTATACCATTTTAAATTTTAAATTAGAATAATACATTAGAAATATTCTAAAGAGTAATCGTCACAAAAAAATTAAAAACAAACAAGAAAATAATATATAAGAATACAGTAATATAAATGATGGGAAATGATTACTTCTTATCAAATTTTGTGAAAATACAATCTACTACAATAAGAAAAAAACAAGAAATAATAAAAAGTATTTCTTATAAATGGTAAATTCTTTTTAAGAGTTTTAAAGAATGCAATATTTTTGGTTCTTTGCTCACCACTACACCCCAAGAGAGAGTTTATAAGAAGTTCATTATAATTAATATTTGTGTTGACTTCCTCGAGAACATTCAATACAACTTTTTTTGGGAAAACGCAATTTCATACTCAACATATCTCGATATGTTTAATTCATACCCGATTTATATAACTGTGCCAAAACATATTTGAACTTATATGACTGTGCCAAAACATACCCAACTTATTTTTTTTGGCAAAATCATACATCAGTCGCCACATCAGCTGCCATGTCATCTATTTTTGCTCGTGTGGATGGAACGTCAACTAATTTTGCTAATAAATATGCCATGTATATAATTTTTTTAAAAAACTAAATAATTTTGTTATGAAAATAAACTTTTAGAAAATATAAATTTTTATTTTTATTATTTAGTAAAATTAACAAAAAATAATTAATTAATTAAGTTCTAATCTTATATAAGAGATATATTCGTAAATATTTCGATCCTATCAAAAACCGTCCTTATAAGAGTTATATATGTATTGTAATGATTCAAATCCAATGCTAGTATTGCAGACGTGCTACTCTTGATTAACCATGATTGTGTTAATCTAAATTTTTTAAATGTAAATAACATACCCATGATTAATAAAGCATAACATGATTTATTTTTACGCTTAATTAATAAAGCGTAACATAATTTATTTTTACGATTTTTTAATTATGGATATGTTATTTACATTTTAAAAAATTAGATTAAATATAAATAACATACCAATGATTAATGCGTAACATGATTCATTTTTACGCTTTATTAATCATGGATATATTATTTACATTTAAAATTTTAGATTAACATAATTATGATTAATCAAGAATAACACGTCTGCAACACTTGCATTGAATTTAAATCATTAAAATACATATATAACTCTTATAAGGACGATTTTTGATGATCGAAATCTCTTATATAAAATTAGAATTTAATTAATTAATTATTTTTGCTAATTTTACTAAATAATAAAAATAAAAAATTATATTTTCTGAAAGTTTATTTTCATAACAAAATTATTTAGCTTTAAAAAAAATTATATACATAGCATATCTGTTAGCAAAATTAGGTGACGTTGCATCCATGCGAACAAAAATAGATGACATGACAGCTGATGTGGCGATTGGTCTATGATTTTGCTAAAAAAATATAAGTTGGGTATGTTTTGACACAGCCATATAAGAGCATGCCCATTAGTGAACCCCAAGGAGGGGTTCATAGGGATTTTTTATTGTTTTTAGGTGGGTCCGTGAATAGTGACGAACCCGTATTAATTTTGTTCTTCCATTAGTGAACCCGAAAATGGGGTTCATAAGAATAAAATAATATTAATTTTTTTTTTTTAAATTTGTAAATTTTTTTTTATTTAATACAATGGAAATTCAAAAACATACAAAGATTATTCATCTAGATCACCATATTTTTACCATATATTTTCAACTAAATCGGCTTTCAAACGATCATGTTTCTGTTGATCCCGAATTTGAGCTTGAATGCCATGCCTACTAACAAAGTTGGAAGGGGAGTCCGTAGGTTGCGAGATTTCCACCTGTGAACTCCTGCTTGACTCTCCCGACTCGAACTCAGATGTATCAGACAGAATATATGTGTTTCGTTCGTTCTCTACTATCATATTGTGTAGTATGACACAAGTTCTCATAATCTTTCCAATCTTTTCCTTGTCCCATAGTAGAGCCGGATTTTTAACTATTGCAAACCTCGATTGCAAAACTCTGAAAGCACGTTCGACATCTTTTCTGGCGGATTCTTGTTTTTCAGCAAAAAGCTCAGCTTTAAGACCTTGAGGTAGTGGGATGGATTGGATAAATGTTGACCATTTCGGATAGATTCCGTCTGTAAGGTAGTACGCCATACGATAATTGTGGCCGTTGACCGTGAAATTAACTTTAGGAGCTCGACCTTGTATAATGTCAGAAAAAACTTGTGACCGATCGAGAACATTAATATCGTTGAGGGTACCTGGTAAACCGAAAAATGCGTGCCATATCCAAAGATCTTGTGATGCCACAGCTTCTAAGACAATGGTCGGCTTTCCGTGACCTCGTGTGTACTGCCCTCTCCAAGACCTTGGGCAGTTTTTTCACTCCCAATGCATACAGTCGATGCTGCCTATCATTCCCGGAAATCCGCGTACCTCTCCGATATCGAGTAATCGTTGAAGATCAGCTGGTGTAGGTTTTCGTAGATACTCATCTCCATACAATTGTATTATCGCTTCGTTGAACTTCTCCAAACATAGAAGTGCGGTACTCTCACCAAGTCGGAGATATTCGTCATACGTATCTCCCGATTGACCATATGCTAGCATACGTATAGCCGCAGTACACTTTTGAAGTGCAGATAGACCGTACCTTCCGTGAGCATTTCGTCTTTGACGAAAGTATGGAACTTCATTACTCAGGCGATCGACAATGGAAAGGAACAATGGCTTCGTCATTCGAAAACGCCGCCTAAACATTTCTGGTGGGTATGTAGGATTTTCACTGAAATAGTCGTTCCAAAGGTCTTCGTGGCCTTGCTCCCTATGTCTTTCGATATAAGCTCGTCTCTTCGGCTTGTTAATTTGTTGGTCGATAAAATTATCAACATGTTGGTCGATAAAATTATCAACATGTTGGTCAACCGTATCTTCAATTAGTTTATCTGCTGCATCATCTGATGAGAAAGACATCACTTGAACACTTCTTCCTTCATACAAAACCAAAATGGAAAAATAAAAATCTTCAATAGTTTAATAAGAAACATAAATTTTATTGGAAAAAAAATTAAATTATTCACAAGTTTAATAAGAAACATTTTTTTTTGGGAAAAAATTAAATTCTTCAATAGTTTAATAAGAAACATAAATTTTATTGGAAAAAAAATAAATTATTCACAAGTTTAATAAGAAACAATTCTTTTTGGAAAAAAATTAAATTCTTCAATAGTTTAATAAGAAACATAAATTTTATTGGAAAAAAAATTAAATTATTCACAAGTTTAATAAGAAACAATACTTTTTGGGAAAAAAAATTAAATTCTTCAATAGTTTAATAAGAAACATAAATTTTATTGGAAAAAAAATTAAATTATTCACAAGTTTAATAAGAAACAATTCTTTTTTGGGAAAAAATTAAATTCTTCAATAGTTTAATAAGAAACATAAATTTTATTGGAAAAAAAATAAATTATTCACAAGTTTAATAAGAAACAATTCTTTTTTGGAAAAAAAATTAAATTCTTCAATAGTTTAATAAGAAACATAAATTTTATTGGAAAAAAAATTAAATTATTCACAAGTTTAATAAGAAACAATACTTTTTGGGAAAAAAAATTAAATTCTTCAATAGTTTAATAAGATACATAAATTTTATTGGAAAAAAAATAAATTATTCACAAGTTTAATATAGAGAAGAGTGATAGAGAGAAGAGTGATAGAGAGAAGAGTATACTTGTTGTTGATTGTGTTGTTGGAGAGAAGAGTGTTGTTGATAGGGTTGTTGGAGAGAGGAGTGGTAAAGCCGATACAAGTTGAAATAGAGAGGAGAGAAGAGTGATAGAGAGCAGAGTGGTATTAATTTTGCAAGTTCAAATAGAGAGGAGAGAAGAGTGATAGAGAGCAGAGTGGTATAGCCGATACAAGTTCAAATTTATGAAGACACTACATTGCCGATATATATAGAGTTGGCAGAGTCAAGACACTACATTGCCGATACAAGTTCAAATCATGTGGTTGCTACCCGTGAGCAACCAAACAAGTACAAAGTACAAAGAAACAAGACAAGTTAATTGAAATGAAGTGTAGAAAGAAACAAAATTCTACACTTTCCCGTGAAACACAACAACCATAAAGCTAATAAACATGTGCATTCCCTTCCTGCCATACAACTTCAACTCCAGCCCGTGACCTGCAAGACAAAAGAAAAAAAAATTATATACTGATGAGCACAACAGCAAACAGCAAGCAACCAACATGAACCACAAGATCACCACGAGATCAACCAACCAAATGAACCACAAGATCAAGCAAACGAATGAACCACGAGATCAAGTAACCAAATGAACCACAAGAAACAGCAATCAAACGAACAACTTAAGCTATCATATTATCCAAATGAACCACAACTTAAGCTATCATATTATCCAACTTAAGCTATCATATTATCCAAGTTAAGCTATCATATTACCTATCTCAAATCATTTCAGAAATGAGTTTCTCCATGAGGGTGATTTCGCTTGCAGTTAGATGGGTAGGGTCTTTGGCAAGGAGACGCTCAAGGAGTTTCTGTTGCTGTATCTCCTTTTTCACAGCAAGCATGCTATGTATTTCATCATAACCCTGCCTCTTGCGTTTGGCTGCTTTGCAAGCCTTGACACCAGGAGGCCGAACATCCGCAGCTTCCTCCTCAGCCACCACCTCCTTCCTTTTCTCCTTGGGACCTTCTTTGGGCACAGCGAGTGACTTCCATTTCTGATCGAAGCGTAGTTCTCTCCAACAATGTTCAAGGCTGAACTTGATGCCAAGGTCATTCAAGAAGATGTCATGGGCAGCCTTCATGACATCATTCTCGTTTTGGCCACTCGCTTGCTCCCTCACAGCTGCTTCATAGCAGCCGACAAACTTGCACACCTGCTCGTTGATTCTCCCCCACCTCTGCTTACACTGACTCCACTTTCTAGGGACGGCGCCACTGAGCTGAGGGCTTCCGTTGACGTAGTCGACGATTCTCTTCCAAAATACTCCGGCCTTCTGGTCAGTACTGACGATGGCATCCTTGCTGGTGTTCAACCAAGCACTGATGAGCACAACGTCTTCTTTGGTTGTCCACTTGCGTCTTTGGTTAACGGGAGAGGCTTGGGGGTTTTGGGCTAAAGGTTCCATTTTGGTTTCGGTTTGGGTTTGATATGTGTGTGTTTTAGAAGTGGCTTTGCTATCTTTTTAAACTACTATTTGCTACTACATTTATCTCTAACTACCAAACATTGATCACACAACAACTTCATTAAACTCTAACTATCAAATCACTGCAAACATTTTTTAAAACCTCAGTACAATTCCATATTAATCACACCACAGCAACCAACCAACAAACAGATAGAATTTATGATCGATTTTAATAAGCTTCTAGTTGTAGTTTAAGGTTGTAGGTCTAGTTATATTTTAAGCTTCTAGTTGTAGTTCTAGTTATACTTTAAGCTTCTAGTTTATAGTTTATAAACTGAACTACTTGTAGTTCAGTTTATATACGCTTAACATATTAAGAAAAAAAAGAATAAACACAATTGCAGGAAACGAAGACACACAAACAGTAATCGAGAGTTGAGTCTTACCTTTGCTTTTCAATCGAAGCAGACCATCTCCAGGTCAGCGACTTTCACACTGAGAACATCCACCTGGCCAGAGAGCCTCTTAACCTGTTCCTGGACATGTAAACAACAAAAAGAAAATGAGTTAATACGTTTTCTTCACTAATGAAACACCAAAAGAGATAAGCAATGCAATGAAGAGAGAAGATATTACCTCAAGTGACTCAATCTGTTGACTGAGGATGGGCACCTCCTTGATCACCTTCTCAGCCGCCTGCAGGTGGTTAGTGAGCTTCTCGATCTCCTCCTGGACACCATGAACCCAAGGCTGACGATAATGGAGCCCATCAGCCTTGGTTAAACCATTAAAAAAAACAATTCATCAAAATCAGTATAAGGAAAAGAACATAAATAAACAGAAACATAGATTATTACCTGGTAGTTTATGCATGTGAAGAAGCGCTTCCCAGGAAGAGTGTCTCTCTCCTCCTTCCCCTGAACCTTGTCAATCATTCTCCCACCACAGTAACACCTTGTCGGTATCCCGTACTCCGAATCAGCCACATATTGCAAGCTGTTGTTGTACTCAATGTTCCTCTTCATGTCTCTTCTCTCTGCTGCGGGATCCATCTATAGCAGACACAAAAAAAATAAGAAAAGTCATCAAAGTCATCAAACAAATCAAAGTATATAGAAAAATATGAGATCAACCCGTCATGACGATTAAAAACCCTTAAACGAGACCCATATAATGGATTAAGAACCGTAACCCTTTATCAATTTCGAACCCTAACCCTAAATCCCCAAATCAATTTTTAATCCCAGACAAACCAACCATGAGTCGGTTAATACAACCCCGCATGAAGATTAATTGAAAGCCCCAACACGATTTTGAACCCAACTACGAAAACCCTAAATCGATTAAGAATCGCCGACAACCCTTCCCTGCCCAAAACGCTTCAAAATAACCGCGAATGTACTAGATACTAACCTGAGCTCGTGGAGGAAACCGTTCGTCGTCGATTTGATGGTGAAAAGCTCCGGGAATCGGCGTCGCACGAGAATCGCCTCTGAATCGCCTAGACGAGAAAGAAACCCTAGCTTTTGCGGAATAAAAGAAAATGAAAGGTTTCGCGAATTACTCCGCTTCAACTCGAAAACACGGGCCCAATCTCAGCGCGACACGTGCCTTGAACTCGGCTACGGACGGATCACCGCTAAGAGACGGGTCACGCTAATTAGCCCATTTTTCTATTTTTTTTCTCTTCCGGCCCTATGAACCCGAGCCTATGAACCCCTTAAGAACCACTAATGGGCATGCTCTAAGTTCAGATATATTTTGGCACAGTCATATAAATCGGGTAGAATATGAAATGGCCGTTTTTCCTAACTTTTTTCATTTGGTAAACATTTAACAAAAGGTCCCATACTAAGAAAAGAAGCTAGAGGGTCACTAATTAGGATGCACGAGTGTTATCGACAAATTCGTTGAACATTACGAATACTCGTAGTCGTAGTTCTTGTTTTTGAAGAAGTCAGTTCATAAACTTTTCTTCTAGTATTTTTGGATAATAATAACTCTGGTAACTGTAAATAGAAGATCATATCTCAAACAAGACAAATGACTACAGACACTATACAAAGTCAACCACAGAGACAGAAGAGCCTGAGTCTATCTCTTCAATGGTGGAAAATAATGAGCAATGCCTGAAGAAGCAGAACCATCACCTTTGCTTTTACCGGCGTTAGGCCGTTTATTAGGGCGTAGGAAACTCCTGAATTCTCGTTGAATCTCATAGGGTAACTCGTCGAAAACAGACTGATCGATTTCACCAACCTTGTATCCCCACTCTGTTTCTCTTCTATCCCCCACCTCTTTATTCATTTCACTACTATGGCTCGTGGAGCTACTCAAGCTGCCTCTGTTACTTGTTAATGACACTGTTGAATCTTCTTGAGTCTCTTGCTTTGATCGAGGAGCCGCACTGTAATTCTTAAAGATATCGACAACTGAATGCATTCCCTAAGAACAAACAAGCAAAATAGAATCTCAGCAAAAAGAAGTAGCTTTTGAGAACAAACTTGCACATTACAGAAACAAGCAGTGAAGTTAAAAATTCGCATACCCGGCTCTTTTCTTTTATCTTCTGCCCACTTGTCTTCGTTTGTGTGCCTTTGTTGGATCCTGATTGTGTTGGAAACTCCGTTGCTTCATTTGATTGACAAGAGACATCCTGACAAGTAAACTGTGGAACTGGTTCTTCAAGTGTACACTGATTACTTGATATCATATATAAGCTCTTTAATCATTCAAACCATTCAAGCCTCAATTTAGATTACTAAAGAACCCCTTCACATTTCTTATCTCTTGAAACTGAGAACGTAAAAACTTTCTGGTATAGATACCTTTTCAGGGACCATGTCCATGTTTCCATATGAATTGTCTAAATCAGGCGAAGTATCAGTTATGCTCATGTCTTTATCAGGAGGCATTGCTGCTTCGGTTTCTGCTGATTTCTGTTCAGAACAACTTTCACTAGCTACACATATTACAAGACAAAACATGAAATTAAGTTTGATTCAAGAACAGTTCTGCAAATACACAGGAAAACTCTGGAGTACCTGAGGGAGTCACCGCTACATGTTCTTGAAGACAACCACTTGTTGAACAAGAAGGAATAGTAGATTGACTTTGAAAATATCTCATTATCGAACTTGTGCCCTACGTTTCAATAAGATATCATTTCTACCACTAGAGTCCAGAAAACCAGCTAAATGTTTGATAGTGGTCACAATCAATAGCTAGAAGAGTCTTAGTGGCTATGAGAACTTACAGATGGTATATCCACGATTTTACTAGCTGAAACAGAGAGACCTGTTATTCTCCATGTTTCTTTCTTATTGCCTTGAGGTTTAGTTCCAAAAGGTCCCATGTATTCACGCAACGCAGCTTGGAACAAGTTAAATGCATCTTCTTGAACCTTGGTTACCCCATATCTCAGTGGACATGATTTTGAAGGAAACTTCTTATGCGAATCTGAATCCTTTGACTGCATTATATATAAACAAAAAAAAAAGATTTTTTAACTCCACAAGTATATATATAACGAAGTAAAACATTTGTGCAAACTACAAATACAGGAGAAAAATAGGTACTCTGAAAGCGGTGGCATGAAGGGTAAGGGTGCTTGCAATCCGCTTATTCTGCTCCAAGTCAGAACTGAGACGCTCGTATAGTTCTTCTGAAAGCTGATTCAGCCAATGCTGGACCTAAAAGTATTTAACAGATTTTATTAAGAAAACAGTTATAGGGGGTTATAAAAGTGAATAATCTGGCTGAGATTCAACTCTTACGTTTGAGAGTGACCTCAGAGCACGAGGTCCGGGAAATGTCTTTCCAGAACCATGGCTTTTGGGGAGAAGACGGCCTTGCACTTCTTCCCCACTGATCCCTCTTGCAATATTCCATAACCATGTACTACAAAGGCAGATTAAAACAAGTATTAGTAACCTTGTTTACAATCAAGCAAGAGTCCCACATCCTTTTAGTTTTATGTTATGAACCACATAAGTGGTCTTTTAGGCAAACACATTCATTTTGTTTAAAAAGTATTTAACAATCATCACTAGTCTAAGAGTCCAGGAGAACAAGTTTCTATCTGTTCCAGATTTATTATTACCCAGTATTTATTCCGTAATGTTCTTGCAGCTTAGTTTCAGAGAACTGCAACAAGTCCCCCACAGTGACAATTCCCAAGTCAGTTTGCAAGCTAGTGCCCAGCTTTCCTCCCAGTTGTTTCCTGCAAGATACATAATTAGAGTTTCTAAACAATAGCCAAGGGCAACTAACAATCTTATGATCATGTGACAGAGATTAACGATGCAATGCACAACTTAAGTCATACTTTTAGAACACACCGAGAAAAAAGAATATAAATTAACATGTTTATAACACAATTCATTAACTATCATACAGAAAATATGCACTGGGGTCAATAAGTTTGGTCAAGCTTACTTACATTTTCTTTATTGGCAAAGAAGTGAGAAGTTCCTGTACAGCTGCATATGGTACAACGGTTTGCTGGGCAGGTTTATTCATCCCACTAGCAAGTTTGGCTAGCATCTGCTTGTTAAGTTACATGTTGTCACTCGCTAGAACAAAGCAATAAAAGTAAAAACAAAACAAAACAAATCGCTAATTGCCTTGTTATGGGCTACGCCAGCAGAACAGCTAAACTCAGTCTCCTTCAACACTTGTTTCCGGAGTTCTGCAACAATGATGATTCCACAACCTAATAACTTATCACGGCGATCAGCATCTTTTCGACATATCCAATCACGGACACTCTCCTTAAAATCATCTCCATCCTGAACCAAAGCCAAAAAAATATGTATCACAAGAGTAGAAAACAACTTAAGATCAAAATACTAAAACAATCTCAATCATACCTCTCGGTTAATTCCAAGAATATGAGATTTAAGAGCTTCTTCATCTATAGATTCCAAACTCTCCGGAGGCGCATCGGCCAGCATGCTTTCTGCTGCATCGGTGAGGTCAAGATACACTTCATCAATGGAAGCTCTCTCACATTTACCGCTTTGTGCAAGAATCGAAACCACCTAGGGAGACACATAGAAGGGGATAAAACTTTAGAATATACTAGTAAAGATTTGAAGCATAGTTTCAGTTCGAACAACCTCAGAACCGGCAGTGCGATATGTATTGAGGTCAGCTTTACCACGAGCGACAGGAACTTGAACCAACTGAATGTCAGGGCAGGCGGCCTTAGCCTCTTCACCTCTCATGGACCTGAAAAATTTCATCCTTTGAGACACAATTGGGAGGGAGAAAGAAGGATAGTATTATTGAATTAAACTAACCGCTTGACGCCACATCTACGAGCCTCGTAGCTAACAGCAATCAAACCACCACCTTGCCATTCATTGTACTGCACAACTGCTGTAGGAAGTCCTCGCAACTCCGGTTGCTTCCTTTGCTCCACTAATCAGGAAAGGACAATTTTTAAAGCAAGAAAAGGAGACAGCTTTTTAACATAAATTCAGATTCGAAATTTCACAAATCCCTTAACACAAAGTCAAAAGAGACAAAAAGAAACAATTCAGAACTCCAACAGATTCAAATTCGAATCCGTTGCTTCTGTCATTCAAGTGTATAGCGAGTGTAGGTATACAATTAGGGTTTAGATAGATAGGTAAAAGAGACCTTGAACGTAGAAGCAATCCATGTCGACATGGGCGATAACTCTAGCATCCGATGTCTCTGGTCTCGCCACCGGCATTTCTAAACCAAAATTGAATCTTTCTTTTCTACACAGTAATCAGAGCAAAATCGAGAAAGGGGTTAACTTTTTTTTTTCTGAAAGGGTTTTCTTTTTTTCTCTCTGGGGATAGCGATAGCGCGCGAAAATAATAATTAGCAAAAAAACCCTCAAACTAATCATTATGTAAGATAGCCCCTGAACTACAATAATCTACACCAAAATTCCGTAAGACTAGTCTCGACTTTAATACTGTTTACTTTTATTAACACACTTGGCTTGAAAAGAAAATACGAAAATTAAATCATTAGAGTTGAGGTAAGAAAATATTTTGCAAAGTAACCATTGATAATTTTAAAAGTAATGGGTAATTTATGAAAGAAATAAATAAGTTTGTACTAACCCGGCAAAGTGCGTGTTTTATTTTATATATATAAAACCCCGTCACCGAGTTCTTCACGATTTGGAAAAATTGCGTTGAAAGCTTCTTCTCCGTCTCTGCAATGAAGCGTAGCCTTGGGTCCAATTCCTCAGGCGGCAGTGGGAGTAGCAAGAAGTCTAAGAAGAAGAACCCTAGCAATCAGAAAACCCTAGGCGCCGCATGGGGCTCCGGCGCCGCTTCTCTACCTTCTTCTCGTTCCTCTCCATTTTCGGATTTCGGAAGGTTCTGCTCTAACTCTTATGTAATTTGTAGTGTTGGGCTTTCGAAATTACCATGTAAAGGTTTGGACTTTCCCTCTTGAAAGTGTTTGATTTGGTTGTGAAGTATTAGAAGGAAGTGAAATGCTTTTTGATGGGGTTTAAAGGGTATAGATGGAACAATACAAAGATTTAATCTCTTATTTTTCTGTGTAATCTATACTTTTCTTATAAACAATTAGCACTGTTATCAGTTTTTTGGTTGATGTTCTGTGATTTTTTTGTAGTTACATGGAAGTGAAAAATCGGAAACTTCAGAACCAATTTGAAAACGAGGCTTCTACTGGTGTTTCGGATTCTGAGAAACTTATCTTCCAAGGCGTTTCAATCTTTGTGGATGGTTTCACTATTCCTTCCCATCAGGTTTTACCTCTATTTCTTTGGTTTATATTAATTTCACCTTTGTCCGTAACCAGTATATTTATACTGATGAAGAAACTTTAAAAATTTCCTGAAATTTTTGCTTAGTGCAGACTGTGCAGTGTAGTTTAACAGTGTTTAGATCTGTCTAGGAACTGCGAGGTTACATGTTGACTTATGGTGGGAGATTCGAGAACTACTTTTCAAGGCGTTCTGTAACACATATCATCTGCAGCAACCTTCCTGATAGCAAAGTCAAGAATCTACGGTTAGTGTTGTTGTACTTCTTAGAAACTCCTTAGCTAATTTCTTGCAAGTTCGTTTACTGATTAAGGTTTTTTATTTCTAATCAGGGCATTCAGCAGAGGGTTACCTGTTGTGAAACCCGCATGGATAGTGGACTCTATCTCTGCCAACAGACTTCTGGGATGTAAGTCAACACCTGACGATTCAGTTTCACTTAAAATTATGCAAACATTATGCAGACAATTTTGGGTCTGGATCAGTTTTGTTTGCTGTCATCATCGCATAAAACTATTTGATCATCTTTTTTTCATTCCGTGATTATCACATCCTAGGGGTTCCTTACCAGCTAGATCAACTGAATCATACCCAGCCAAAGCTGTCTGCGTTTTTTGCACCCAGAAGGCATTCCAATCCGCAGGTGGCTTCGTCGGTTACATCTTCTCAGCCTGAAACTGGATACAGTGAAGCTGAAGAAGGAAGTTCAATTAAAGCAGGAGATTCAGAGGAATCAAGAGCCCACGTTGCTGATGAATTTGATGGCGTTTATACTGAGACGTCTATTCCAGAAATAACTGCACAAACAAGAACTGACGATCTGAAATCTTCTGAAGTGAATGCAGACATACTTGGTAGCTATGACAACGAAGAAAAAGAACTTAGTAGTGAACTCCAGTCCACTACCAATCTGCCTTCTGCTTCGAACAATAAATCCTCACATGGAAAACCGGTTTCAACTGCTGCTGGATCCTCTGTAAGGCGCCATTCAACTCTCGAGGACCCCAATTTTGTGGAAAACTACTTCAAGGTAACTCTTTATACAAATATTGTTAAGCCTGTTTACGTTCATCGTTTTTGGTATCTCTTACAAGGGATTCAATTATGTAATAATCTCTGGTTGAGATATATAGTCCTCTCAGGTGGAACTAAGAGAGTTTCAGTGTCAACTTATATAACTTGGATGCATAGTATTACTGCAAAGCAGACTCTGAAGATACTTTTTCCATATTTAATTTTGCTTCTGCAGAATTCAAGGCTGCATTTTATTGGAACATGGAGAAACAGATACCGTAAAAGATTCCACGGCTCTTTTAATGGACTTAAATGGGCAGATTCTGGCCAGAGTACAGCTGAAAATGCCAAGAAGTCAACCATTATCCACATCGATTTGGTAATTTCAACCCTCTTGGCTGTTTTCTGTATCCTTGGATTGCGTTTATTTGGTTCTCGCTTTCAGTTGTTGCATTCTAATTATTTAAATCTGTGATATGATCCCAGGATTCCTTCTTTGTGTCAGTGGTTATCAGGAACCGTCTTGAATTACAAGACAAGCCCGTAGCCGTATGCCACTCAGATAATCCGAAAGGAACGGCGGAAATTTCCTCTGCAAACTATCCAGCTAGGGCTTATGGTCTGTCTTATACTAAAGTAATTTTTCTTAAGCTTCGTTATGCTGTGGGTCATGACTTATCTGCTTTTGTACTAACTTGTTGCAATTTTCTAAATACAGGAGTGAAGGCAGGTATGTTTGTAAGACATGCCAAAGAGCTTTGCCCTCAGCTTGTTATTGTTCCGTACAATTTTGAAGCTTATGAAGAGGTATTTTTTTGGAGTTGAGTGTGTCTTGTTTGTTGTCGAGTCGGTACAGCATGTTTGACACTGTAACTCACTGTAGGTAGCTGATCAGTTTTATGACATCCTGCATAGGCATTGCAGAAAAGTTCAGGTCAGCTTTCAAAAGATCCATTTTCCAGTTGCTGGCATTAACCTACTGTTAAAATAATGTTTCCTTTTTGGTGTTAGGCGGTAAGCTGCGATGAAGCATTTTTAGATGTCTCAGATGTGAGATATGTAGAACCTGATATCTTAGCATCAACAATAAGAAAAGAGATCCTTGACACTACTGGATGCAGTGCAAGTGCTGGGATAGGCAGTACTATGCTAATGGCTCGCCTTGCTACCAGAGTTGCTAAACCAGCCGGTCAGTTTCATATCTCTGCTGAGAAGGTGATTTCCGTAAACTGCTTTCTATTTTTAGTATATATGTGTTTGTTCAGTGACTTGTACCAGTGGAAAGAGGTCGTTGAGCTGTGGTTGTTTTCTTGAATGCAAAAGCCATTTTGTATAGAAGTTCGGTTCTTGATAGTGTGTGCTGTTTTTGCAGGTAGAGGAGTTCTTGGATCAGCTTGCAGTCGGCACACTTCCTGGTGTAGGTTCTGTGTTGAAGGAGAAGCTGGAGAAGCAAAATATTCAAACATGTGGGCAGTTACGTTTGATATCCAAGGTAAAACACCTTTGTGGTTGTGGACATGTCTAGAAGTAAAAGAAATCGTATTGTTCTTAAAAGAACATGTGATTCTTGTTTAGTTCGCTGGATTTATCTATAGATAAAAATAGATTTTTCGAGAAACAGTTTGGCACCAATATTTTACTTTGGTTAGCTTTACATTGAAATAGCTTTTGAAGTTGAGAAAACCATCATATACAATTTTACTAACTACAAAACTTATTTTGACAAATACCAATTCTGTTTTGTATGATGTTCCTTCTTCTTATTCATACTCATGAGAACATTCAACGAGTGTGACAGTCAACCTAGATTTTAAAAAAAATATATTGGGTTTTTGCAGGATGCTCTTCAAAAGGATTTTGGGGTGAAAACCGGTGAGATGCTTTGGAGTTATAGTAGAGGACTAGACCTTCGGTCTGTTACGGCGGTGCAGGTCTGCTTAGCAGTTGACTCACTCATTTGTTTTACATTTCCTAGTTTTTCTCTCTATAAGTGATATTTTTCTTTTGACATGTCTTATCTGTGAGCTTATAATTTAGCTCAACCAGTAACCTGGAGAATTTTTTTTATTTACAGGAGAGCAAGTCCATAGGGGCGGAAGTGAATTGGGGCGTAAGGTTTAGAGATCAGCAAGATGTATGTATTCTTGTGAATTATATCTTTTGTTACTTTTTTCCAAACATAATTCATTTGATGTTGAACCAAGAATGTGTATGGTTGTTGACGGTTGCAGGTTCAGCACTTCCTCCAATGCCTATGCAAGGAAGTTTCTCTGCGTCTGCAAGGATGTGAAATGATAGGACGCACTTTTACTCTTAAGGTATTATGCCTTCCTTAATTTTATTGCTGTAAAAGTAGTTAGGGTTATGCTTTTATTTCACATTGGGTATTATATGCCATGATGAAAGCATTTATCATGAGAAAAAAACATTGAAAGTTTTGTGGTGTGGTACTGTTTCAGATAAAAAAGAGAAAAAAAGATGCCGGAGAACCTGCGAAGTATATGGGTTGTGGTGACTGTGGCAACTTTAGCCGTTCTATCACAGTGAGTTGGTACCATATAAGTTTTATATGTCAAACATGATGATAGTTTTATTTTCACTCACGGTTGCTAAGTGTAGTATTTCTCAGTATGCTGATTAACATTGATGCCATAGGTGCCTGCCGCTACTGATGACATAGAAGTGTTACGGAGAATTTCAAAGAAGTTGTTTGGGTCGTTTTGCTTGGGTAAGTGGGCCTTATCTGCTTTTTAAAGATGGTTTTGTTGTTACTTTTTTGGGGCCTATTCAAGTCCTTCGCATGCATTGCAAGAAGCAGTTATCTAAAATTTTCCAAATGTTATAGAAGATGGACAAGAGTCATAAGACTAGTTTGAAAGATTAGATGAACCTGTGGCAAGCTCTTGGAGATTCTCTCCTAAGTGCCTGCTTTTGGCAAACTATTATTTCCTCAAGTAGATGCATTTAATCGTTTTATCGATTTTCTGGGACCATTTTATCGACTTTATAGAAGCTTAAAAGTTGCAAATAATATTGTATAGTACTACACGACTATGAGAAATTCCTGAGATTGAAAATCTTGGAGGAATATATTCTTTGCTATTACCTTGTGGGTGACATCAAACTGTTGAATTGCTTGCAGCTTTTGCTATTCTTTTTTTACGTTTGAGCTATTCCTTGAATTTGGATTATTAACCCTCAACTTTTGTTTCTCTCGAGATAGATGTTAAGGAAGTTCGTGGGGTTGGGCTTCAGGTCTCTAAGCTTGAGGGTGCAGATCCTTCTAATAAAGGTAGTTTACTGAAACTCTAGGGTTCACTATGACTTGTCTGTATGTGTGTGTGCTTTCTAGAAAATCAGAAAAGAAAGTTGATTTAATTCCCAAACACCGTTGTCTGGACATTCATTGATATGTGTTCCCTTAAACTCTCAAGGTTCAAAGACTCTGACATCATGGCTCAACTCTGCGCCTGCCTCTGTCCAAACAGAAAAAGATGATAATGTCTTTGCTGCAGAAGTTAAAGAAATCCCAGGTAATAAATGCTCGGCTAGTCCACACAATGTCTTGGTTAGGTTAATGGTTACGTTTTTAGCTATGGAAACTGCTTCTTTACTTGCTGTCTTGTGGCAGATGGTAAGAGGCGCGATACTGGTGGAGTTTCTAGACTCCGAGAATGTGATTCAGCAGAACCTTCGGTTCAGTCAGGTGATACAAATTCGTCCTTGCCGCCCATGTGTCACCTTGACATGGAAGTTCTAGAGAACCTTCCTCCAGATCTCCTTTCGGAATTAGATGGAACCTACGGCGGGAAGTTGTATGATTTGATTGAGAAAAAACGAGGCAAAAGAAAGATCAACAACGATTCTCCACACGTCTCCTTGGACGGTTAATTTTTTTTTTCAGTTCCATCAGAGTTCCGATGAAACAACGGTTTTTCTTTGCAGCTGCCTGACTTTTTTCTTCTTTCTGTACTGCAGACATGAAAGTATCGAGTTCTGTCTCAGTTCAGATGCACGGCTCGAGCACATCTGGAGGAAAGGTAAAGCTTCTTGCAACTGAAGTTACTGAACCGAGTTTTCTCGTATATGTTTAGCCATTCATCCTCAGCAATGTACTGAAAAATGGGGCAAGTGATATGCAAAGGATATTGATTTTTAGACTACTTAGATTTTTTTGCTTATATATCTGAAATCAGGAACTTGAAGAACCTCATGTACCTAATGAGCGCGCCATTGAAATTACTGATTTGATGCCGTCATCCCTTAGTCAAGTCGACGTCTCTGTGTTACAAGAATTGCCTGAAGAGTTGAGAGCTGATGTATTGGAAGCATTTCCTGTCCACCGGAGAGACCAGTCATCATCATCAGATGCTCCCATGGAGACTTGTACGAAACAAGATAAGGAGCCAACATATATAAATGACTCTGAGAATGAGATTGGATTCTCAAGTAGCTCTCTCTGGTTCGGGAACCCTCCTTTGTGGGTAGAGAATTTCAAAGTTAGCGGCAATTGTACTTTGGAGAAAATGTCAGAGATATACTGCAAGTTGGCTCAGTCAAGGCCGCCTTTGTTATCCACGGTGCTCCAACGTGCTCTTTCGGAAGTTGGGAGTTTTCCTGATGCAAGTGCCAATGATCTGGAGAAAACTGTTGACGATGTGTGTGAATTTATTGAAGAGTACATTGAGATCAAGGTAGAAGGTGATATAGAAGAGATATATCTCTGCTTCCGTTTTCTGAAAAGGTAAAAATTCTATTTCAGAGATTTTTCTTATTTGTTGAATTTCTTAAAGAGCACATTCGACTATCTTGATTGTATTCAAATATTTCTTTTATTTTGTTCATATTTGTTGATATATTACACTTAACCTTTCAGATTAGCAGCAAGGAACCAACTCTTCCACCAAGTCAATGAGAATGTGTCTCCATTTATTCAGGTCACTGCAAGTTTTCCATCTACATTATAATCACTATGTAGAAGTTCCACTTTGGATAAGCTACGTCGTTATGAATTGAATCATTTGTGAATATCGTAAAAAATGGCAAAGTGATCAGACTTCTCTCTCTGTACATAGGCCTTGATCAATGAACACTATGGAGGAAGCTTGAGCATTCCTTGAAAGGTCTTTTTTCCTGAAATAAACCATATGCTTCAAATTGCTCTTTGGCTGGATGCTACTGAAGAATGCATACTTGCAGGTACATTATCATCCCTATTTATCCATCAAGTTTCGTTTGTTGCCTTCTTTGCCAACCAAGAAAGCTATGTATATAACCGAATTTTGAATTTGGACAATGCAGAAGAATGTGGATCCCCAAGGGCATCGTGGTGAGCGAATGCACATGAAAGTGGTTCAGACCTTAAAAAGAACAGAGCCACCACTCTTTTTTTTTTCTCTTCATAGGAGTGTAAATTGAAGAAACAAACAGACACACATTGTATTTAATAGCACACTTTACAAGTATAGTCTTTGCTTATGTCGTGTAAATTGACTACACTCTTTTATATATTTGTAGCTTTATTGTATAAACTAAAGTTATATATGAAGGGTTAAAGATTTTAAGTTAAAACTAGGGTTAGCAAAAAGGCTGCATAGTGATTTGCTTTAAACCTATCACCAGAATCATCCTCATCATTGCTCAAAAGTTGTTTTATCATTCATCTCTTCCTGGAGAGCTTTTAGCGAATCTTCCTCCAACCTCGTATATTTATTTAGGATGAATGAAAGCTCTCCTCATCACAGAAACTTCCTTAGAAGAAAGGCCAAGCGGATGATACATTACAAAAATGCCTTGGCTGAACAAGAAATTTAGCGTTTTTCATTTCAAGCACCGACTTCTTGTCATAATCTCTTAGGTCGTATAGTCTCATGAACAACAAGTGCTTGTGAAAAAAAAAAAAAAAAAAAGAAGTGCTTGTGACTGTTACTGTGGCCCAGTAAAGTATACCTGGGTTAAAATTGATAATTCTGAAATCTTGTTCCATAATTCATAATACCCGGAAACTTTAAGGATCCTACACTAAATAGTAAATACCCAAAAACCCACACGAAAGCCCTAAACCCATCATCACTGATTCACTGTGTAGAAGAAAGTCTCCGGTATCAACGGCCATGCTCTCCCACCGTCTCCGGCGACTTCTTCTCGCCTTACCTTCCTCTTTCCAACGATCCTTCACTCCTACTCGCGTCTCCCGTTTCCCTTCCGTATCGTCTCTGTTACAGCGAACCGCGGTGAGGCAATCGACGGAACTTGATCGATCTCCGGCGAGATTGTTCTCAACGACGACGAGTCAATATCAGTACGATCCTTACACCGGAGAAGATTCGTTCACGCCAGATAACGAAGGATGCGACTTCAACCATTGGCTAATCACAATGGATTTCCCAAAGGAGAATCCTCCGTCTAGAGAGGAAATGATCTCCACCTTCGAGCAGACCTGCGCTAAAGGCCTTGGTCTAAGGTTCGAATCTCTGAATCACAAAAGAAAGCTTCAGTTCTTTTTTAAATATGTTTGTTAAAGTTGATGATTGCTTTGTGTGTGTGTGTGTGTTTTTTTTTGTTCAGCTTGGAAGAAGCTAAGAAGAAGATATATGCTATTTGCACAACTAGTTACCAAGGTTTTCAAGCTTCTATGTCTATAGCTGAAGTAGAGAAGTTCAGAGGTAATGATTTGGAGAAGCATTTAATTCGTTAGAATGGTCTGGATGATTTTGATCTTTGATTGGTGTTTTATGAAACAGATTTGCCTGGGGTTCAGTACATAATTCCTGATTCTTATGTTGATGTTGAGAACAAGGTGTATGGAGGTAAGTTGTCTAGTTTCTACCGTTTTTGGATGTTGTGGACAGTTGCTTATTAAGTAAGTTGTGTGTTTCAACTTTCAGGAGACAAATACGAGGATGGTGTGATTACACCTGGTCCGGTTCCTGTCCCCACTAAAGAAGGATTTGATTCTTTAGACAAGGAGAGTGCGTCGGGAGAAGAGAAAGCTCTGGAATCTCAAACGCAGCCAGATAAGGATCTAGCCTCAGAACAAGTGCTGGATCAAGAAAGTCAAACGCCTCCAGAGCAGAGCAGTTCCAAGCAAAACCAAGTTGCTTTGACTCCAATACAATGGCGACCAACCCCAAGACAATGGAAAGGTCGAGGTGAAGTGTCAACCTCAAGACAGGGGCAAGGGCAAGGATATCAAATGCCTTCATTTAGAGGGAGTTTCAATCGAGATCAAGGAGCTCCCACCTTAGGACAAAGGCAGGTTCAAGGTAATCAAGTACCTTTGTTTCAGTGGAGTTTCAATCAAGGCCACGGAACTCCATTTGCAAGAAAAGTGCAAGGTCAAGAAAGTCAAACGCCTTCATCTCAAAGGAGTGATAACCAAGGCCAGGGAACACCAACTTCAGGGCAAGGTCAAGGAAGTCAAACACCCTCCTATCAAATGGGTTATCGCCAAGGACAGGGAACTCAGACGCCTCCATATCAAGGCTCACCAAGTCAAGGAGCAGTAGTGAACTACAACCAAGGGCCCCCACAAGGCAATTTTAACCAAGGGACACGTGGAAATTACAACCAAATGGGCAGAGGGAATAACATTCCGCAGAGTGGTGGAGACTATGGTCCTGCCCAAGGAGCAGGAGGTCCAGGATATGGACACGGGCAAGGTCACGGAGGTCAGTTATTGTCTCCATATCAAGGGAGTTACAACCAAGGCCAGGGAACTCCAATGCCAGGGCGAGGGCAAGGAGGTCAAATACCTTCATATCAGATGGGTTACAGCGAAGCCCATGGAGCTCCGTTGTCTCCTCCATACGAAGTAAACTACAACCAAGGAACACCAGGAAGTTATGGTCAATGGGCGTTTGTGAACTACAACCAAGGGCCACCACATGGTAACTTTCTCCAAGGACCACATCAAAATTACAACCAAGGAGGTCAGTGGAATTTCAACCCACCGAATAATGGAAACTTTGGTCCTCCACAGTTTGGAAATCAAATGCCCCAATATCAGTTGAGTTACAATCAAGGTCAAGGAGCTCCATTCCCTGGACAATGGCAATGTCCAGGATGTGGAATGCGTTTGTATCAGGGGACTTACAATCAAGGCCAAGGTACACCATATCATGGACAATGGCAAGGTCAAGGATTTGCAGTGCCTTCATATCAAGCGAGTCATAGTCACAGCCAAGGAGTATCAGTGCCTCCACACCAAGGAATACCAAGCAGTAGCGGTCAAGGGACATCTGCAAACTTCAACCAAGGGGTTCCAGTGAACTATATCCAAAAGGGGGAAGGGAATCACAATCTGCAAAGCGGAGGAAGCTATGGTAATACACATGGATCAGCAGGGTTTTCTGGACAACGACAGAATCAAACATTTCCACAGAAGGATCAGAGAAATGTAGTAGGTGACTGGAGTAACAACAATAATTCTACAGATGGAACCGGCAAAGTAAGTTCTTGAATAAAATAGTTTACACAGATTCTTGTCTTAAAAGTCCATAAAACAGAATTATCCACCTCTCAGTTATTGTAATGTATATATGTTAATTAGAAGATGGTTCCTTCGTTTCAGATTCCACGTTGAATAGCAGAGGGATGTAGGAATTGTGGAACTGGCAGGCTATCATGAATACTTCTGATTAGAGTAGCCATCAGTGTGAAGTTATTGTCAATTTATTACATTGGTATCTGCAGGCTTGTGATAGGCTCTCGGTTGAGGGTATAACCACTGTGCTGATTTTGGCTGACCGAGTAAAAAAAAAGTCATGTTCACAAATCACAAGTAGCCGTTTATCTGTAGCCGTAGAGCTAGTACTTGGCGTTTTTATAAGATAAAATACTACACAGTTCGGCACTACGAACTTAGGCCTCAGCCTCTGTTTTATCTCATGTATGTATAAGTAAACTAAAGACTAATGACATATGTTTTTTGTCGAAAGTTGACAAAAAAACATATGTTTTTTGTCCTTTTATACAGTTAATTTTTTATATACTTTAATTTTTGAAAACACTACACAGTTTGGGTTGTATTTTCGTTTTTAAACTGCACTAGATTTTGACCCGCGCTTTTGAAGCGCGGAATATTTTACGATGAAAAATTTCATTAATAACTTAACAAATATTTTGGTAACTTTTAAAGATTGTGTATTTATAATATTTTTGCATTTAAATCAGTGTTTTTTAAATTCAACCCGATTGTGATTATACCGGTTAATCCGGAGATCTAACAATTCAATTTAGGTTTTTAAAATATTCATATTAAAAAATCACTAAAACCCGAGACTAACCGATTGAACTGATGGATGACCGATATGTAATCTAATTTGATTTAAATTGTAACAATTTCATAATTTGTAATCTTATAATCCAAATTTTAAAGTTCATTATTTTGTAATTTATGAAATTATGACGTGTCTACAAAATTTTAAAGAGAAAATGATGGATATAAAATAACTAAGATTAATTATTGTATTGTTTGGAAACATTGATAGTAGTATATAAAATATATTGTTTGGAAACAATGATAGTAGTATAAAGAAATAAGTATATTGTTTGGAAACATGAATAGTAGTATAAAGAAAGGAACATTAGTGATTTAATGTAGGTTTAACTATAAAGTATAAAAGTGTATTTAATTTAAAAACTTATAAAATAAATGTTAGGTCCAACATAATGTTTCTGTTTTAATAAGATAGATTTTTCATCATTAATCACAAGGCAACGACATTTGCAATTTGTTCGTCCCTTTGTTTCCATTTTACTACAAAATATGAGAATGAGATTCTTTCTTATGTGTTTTCACATAGATATTTGAAACTGATAAGAAAGTTTTGCACATAAGAAAATAATGAATAAGAATAAAATTTTGGGATGATAAAGAATGATAATTTCTTATCAAAATTAATAAAAAGAATAAATTGTTCTATAATTCTCTACAAAAGAAATGAAAGAAAAAATTATTCCTAAGGAATGGTAAACTTTTTAAGGAATGTTAAGGAATATGATGATGTTCCTCTCTCTTTTGTGACCCCAAACAGGAGAGTTAGTGGTTTGGAACTGGGAGAATTGCAATTGGGCGGGAGTGATATCACCACCTATTGGTAATCTTTATCCCTCTAGAGGTAGAAAGCTTGTCTAGACTACAAAAATTGTCTATCTGCTTATTCAAATGTTGTGTAGTTATGTTATTTAGAGACAAGATATATGCATGTCTTACCAGCTTTTATTTGGACATTCTTGGCTTTCACAGTTCAGTTACTTGTGTGGTTTCATCGATGTCATGTCATTATGAACCATTTGATAAGCATCTTGTCAGAAAATAGGGAATCATCTTCACAGTTAACTGTTGTTGACTCCCATGGTGAGGTTATCCGAGACAAAGTACCTGACTAAGGCTTTTGCTGTTTCTTCCAAAAATAAAAGAGGATCAGAGGTTTGTAATTTATAATTTACTTTTGGATTATATAATCCTTTTAACAGATATTTTGTAACTTGTGCTAGAAGGGAGCATGCTCGTTGATAGTTGTCGAGCATAGCTTGCCCTTCTCTTAGTAATAAAAATCACATGAGAAAATAACACACAGTTTGTCAATGAATTCACTGTGAGGATGTGAGTAAACGTCAATGTTGACGGAAAATAAACTTTTTGACAATTTTTCTCTGTTTCTTTACTTTATAATTTACAAATGTACTTTGTCAAAAAAAAAAATTTACAAAGGTAATTGGCAATTACGCAGAACTATCGAAATGTTCCATAGAGTCTTGTTTCTTCATTAACTCATGATGATGTACTTAGAAAAGTCGTAAAGACTGTTTTTGTCTTCTTAAACATTTGATTTATTTGGGAAAAGTTGAGTTCTGTTTTAAATGGATTAAATTCGGACTTTAATAGAGGAGACAAAAGAGTGATGGAAAAGCCAAATAAACCGTCTCTAGCTAGAATGCAAATGGTATGTCCATTAATTTTCATGCAAAGTATGAGAAGCATGAGACTCTTTCTCTTACTTGTTTTCAGTGCTCTCATATTGCTTGAAGCATATCGATTCACAGATGAAAGTGATAAGAAAGCTTTGTTGGAGTTCAAGTCTCAAGTTTCTGGAGCAAAAAGAGTTGTTTTGTCCTCATGGAATAGCTCATTCCCTCTCTGCAGTTGGACTGGGGTTACATGTGGCCGAAAACACAAACGAGTTACTGGATTGTACCTTGGAGGATTGCAATTGGGCGGGGTGATATCGCCATCTATTGGTAATCTTTCGTTTCTCATAACACTGAATCTCTCAGATAACTCTTTTGGTGGAACCATCCCTCAGGAAGTGGGGAACTTGTTTAGACTTCGACAGTTGTTCCTGTCATATAATTTTCTACAAGGAGTGCCAGCCAGTCTGTTTAACTGCTCTCGACTGTTGATGCTTGACATTTTCTCGAATCATCTTGGACAAGGTATCCCTTCAGAACTAGGATCATTGACGAGGCTTGTTCTTCTAGATCTTGGTCGAAACAAGCTGAGAGGAAAGCTCCCTGCATCTCTAGGAAACTTGACTTCCCTTAGAGAACTAAGCTTTGCGGAAAACAATATAGAAGGAGGAGTCCCTGATGACTTAGCTAGATTAACTCAGTTGGTATTTTTTCAATTGACATCCAACAATTTCTCAGGTGCTTTTCCTCTTGTGTTTTACAACATGTCCTCACTTGAGAAGCTATTCATCATCGGTAATGGTTTCTCTGGGAGCCTGAGGCCTGATTTAGGTAATCTGCTACCAAAACTTCAAGGGTTGCATATGGGAAACAATGATCTCACAGGAGCCATCCCAATAACGCTTCATAATATCTCAACTCTTCAATCACTGGCAATGGAGAGTAATAGTCTTACTGGAGGTATTCTTCTGAGCTTTGGAAAATTGCAGAATTTGCGGAGCCTATCACTTTTCAGTAATTCTTTGGGAAGCCGGTCTAATGGAGATCTTGACTTTCTTGGTGCTTTAACTAATTGCACCCAACTGAAAAGCGTCAGTGTTGCTAACAATACACTAGGGGGTGACTTGCCTACCTCCATTTCCAACCTGTCAAAAAATCTTATTGAGCTAACCCTTGAAATGAATTTCATCTCTGGAAGCATTCCTAGTGACATTGGGAATCTCATAAGCTTGCAGTTTTTTCAGGTGGGGAACAATCTATTGACAGGTACACTCCCTTACTCACTTGGAAAACTTTCAGGATTGGGGGTATTAAGTGTCTATTCAAATAGATTATCAGGAGCGATACCATCTTTTATAGGCAACATCTCTCGGTTAGTAAAACTTTATTTATACAACAACAGTTTTGAAGGAATCATTCCTCCAAGTCTTGGTAACTATAGCTACTTGCTACATTTAAATATGGCGTATAATAAGTTGACAGGAACTATACCACATGAGATTATGCAAATTTCACCCCTTGTTTTGCTAAGAATGTCGAATAATTACTTAACTGGCTCTCTACCTCAAGATGTTGGACGACTTACAAGTCTTGTTATACTATCTGTTGCGCACAATAAGCTATCAGGCCACATCCCAGAGACTATGGCGAAGTGTCTCTCGGTGGAAGAGCTTTATCTGCAAGGAAATTCATTTGATGGATCCATTCCAGACATAAGTGGGTTGGTGGGTGTCAGAGAGGTTGATTTCTCAAATAATAATCTATCAGGAAGCATGCCTGGATATCTTGCAAACATGAATTCGTTAGAGAATCTCAATCTATCCATTAACAATTTCAAAGGAGAAATGCCAAGGATAGGAAAGTTTAAGAATGCTACTATTGTTTCAGTATTTGGAAACATAAACCTATGTGGGGGAGTCTTGGAAATGAAACTAAATCCATGCTTTCAACAAGTACGGGGGACACAACATTTCTCTCTTTCAAAGAAAGTTGTTACTGGAGTAAGCATAGGCGTCTTGTTGCTTTTGTTGTTGTTCATAGCTTCAGTTTCTCTTTGCTGGTTCAAGATCAGAAAGAAGAACATGGCTAATGAAGCAACTCCTTCCACCTTGGGGACTTTTCATGAACAGATAAGCTATAGAGATCTTCGAAATGCAACAGATGGTTTCTCTTCAAGTAATTTGATTGGGTCAGGCATCTTTGGTACTGTCTTTAAAGCATTGCTCCCAGCAGAGAACAAGGTTGTTGCAGTGAAAGTTTTAAACTTACAACGGCGTGGAGCAATGAAGAGCTTTATGGCAGAATGTGAATCTTTGAAAGACGTAAGGCATCGTAATCTTGTGAAACTGTTGACGGCTTGTTCCAGTATTGATTTTCAAGGAAATCAGTTCAGAGCTCTAATCTATGAGTTCATGACAAATGGAAGCTTAGATATGTGGTTGCATCCAGAGGAAGTGGAAGAGATTCGAAGGCCCTCAAGAACCTTGACACTTCTTGAAAGACTTGGCATAGCAATAGATGTGGCTTCTGTTTTGGATTATCTTCATGTTCATTGCCATGAAGCTATAGCTCACTGTGATATTAAGCCAAGCAATGTCCTTCTAGACGACGATCTAACTGCCCATGTTAGCGACTTTGGTCTAGCTCGGATCCTCCTCAAATTTGACCAGGAATATTTTCTCAATCAACTTAGCTCGGCTGGAGTCAGAGGAACCATTGGCTATGCAGCCCCAGGTAATATATGTAATGTTTAAATAATAAAAATTAGTGTACTATATGTATTCATTTATTCTACAATCTTGTTTGTGTGAATTATGGTGCAGAATATGGAATGGGAGGGCAGATATCAACACATGGTGATGTCTATAGCTTTGGGATTCTCCTTATAGAAATGTTCAGTGGGAAACGACCAACCAATGAGTTGTTTGGAGGAAACTTTACCCTTTGTAGCTACATCAAATCTGCATTGCCAGAGCAAGTGTTGGATGTTGCGGACGAAGTGATTCTTCACAACGGCCTTAGAATTGGCTTTCCGATTGCTGAATGCTTAACACTTGTTTTCGAGTTGGGACTTAGGTGTTGTGATGAATCACCTGCGAACCGGTTGGCTATGAGTGAGGCTGGAAAAGAATTAATCTCAATCAGAGAGAGGTTTTTTAGATCCAGAAGAAGAGCTAGGCATTGAGGTGTTTGTGCTTTACTCTTTACAAACTTGAAGACTTATTCGGAGGTATTTATTGTCGTCTTCATTATATGTGATTTCTTTTTTATATATTTACATGCATATGTTTGCAGAACATTGTTAACAAATGCTCTATGTTATTTGCAGACCAAGGATGAATATTGTGTGGGGCACAAAAAAAGGATGAATATTGTGTTATTATGGTAATGCGGCAACCTTTATCGATGGGTCTGATCTAGACGTGTTTGACAGCTCCATGTTATGGATGGTGTGTGTTTCAATTACAATTGATAAATTTATGTGTGTGTGGTTCGAACAATAGATTTGGTTATATGTGTGCTTTTTTCTTATTATCAAATGTTGTGTTGTTATGTTATTTACAGAAGAAAGATGAATGTTATGTTACCTGTGTGTGCCTTTATTTGGAATTATTATTGGCTTTCAGAATTCAGTGTGCATGGTTTCATCAGTATCATGTGTGGTGATGTGGTGCTTATGATGAAGGCCATGTTGATAAGAGTATTCTCACTGAGTTCAATTCAGTCAGATCATTAAGTGGCACTTGCTTGCTTGATTCGGTTGCTTAACACTCACACAAGTCTTAAAATACAAAAAAGAGCTAAAACCTCACACTAGTCTGTATTTTATGTTTACTCAGATGATTTGTTTGCTTTAGATTTCTACATTGAATAGGACCCGACCAGAGGAGTTTTTTAACAAGATTTGACCATCTGTGTGCTTATTTAGAGTAGAAAATGAACAATAAGAAGTCAAATGGGAAGAGGTGAGTGTTTTTAAATTTTGCCTTTTTTAATCTGTTGTCCCACCATTTGTCTGGATTCTGAACCAAGTCCTTCCAAAGCTCCTCTCCTATATATATGGTATGAAGTTGCAAAACCGAGACAGTAATAAGACGCACCTTATCTGCCTAGGACTTAGTTAATGAGAATTTACTTTTCTGTTTTTTCAATGTTGGCTGGGAGACTGTATTGGCCATTAGAGGTTGTTCTTGATTCGTCTTTAGAGGTGGTAACTATGGCAGTACCCAAAACTATAAAACAAAATCTATATGAATATTTATGTCAGATTCACAATCTGTTCTAATTTTCAGATTCAATTTTTCCCTAGCCCGTAATCATATGATTTTAAAGACATAGATACTAATGTTGTTACTTCTGATGATCTCTCATTAACTCAGGAACATTGAGTTAATCCGCCAATTAGAGTTTAAAGATTTAGAACTACAGTAATACGCCCTTTTTACATCGTGGGTGACCAAAATCAACATGGTATTTGTTTCAATAAGGCTGCAAAACGAACTTAGGTCATGACTGGTGTTTCTTGATTTAGAGGTGGTAACTTTGACAGTGCCCAAGTTGGAGAATTATCCATCCACAGAGCTTCACCATTCTCTTTATGCTTGAAGTCGGGAGCTTTCTTGTTTGTCTACATGTTTCAGAAAAAAAAACATTATCTAGTGTTTCGAAAGTTTCTAAGATGCTAGGAGCAACAAGGCTTATTATTTATTACCTTTTTTAGTCTGTTGTCCCACCATTTGTCTGGATTCTGAACCAAGTCCTTCCAAAGCTCTTCTCCTACATATGTGAAGACAGCTCGTTTTACAAAACGAGATAGTAATAAAACGCCACCTAGTTGCCTAAGACTTTAGTTAAATGAGAACTTACTGTTATGTTTATTCAATGTTGGCTGGGAGACTGTATTAGCCATCACAGATTGTTCTTGATTCGTCTTTAGAGGTGGTAACTTTGGCAGTACCCAAGTAGGAGAGTCGGTCATCCACAGTGCTTCACCACTGTCTTTATGCTTAAAGTCGGGGGCTTTCGGGTTTGTCTACACTTGGTTCAAAAAACATTACTGGTAAATGTCAAAATGAACGAACATTAGAGGTGATCTGGGCAGAGACTAGTGTATTCAAATATGTTACCTTTCTTGATCTGTTGTCATACCATTTATCAGGGTTCTGAACCAAGTCCTTCCAAAATTCCTCTCCTACATCTCAAGACAATGTCGCTTTAGAAAAACGAGACAGTAACAAAACGTCAAAATATATGCCTAAGACTTTGATAAAAAGGGAGAAGTTTACTTTTAACTTGTTTGGGTGTTGGCGTTGAGATAGTATTAGACATGAGGGCTTGTTCTTGATTCTTCTTTAGAGGCGGTAATTTTGACAATACCCAAGTAGGAGAGTCAGTCATCCACAGTGCCTCGCCACTCTCTTTATGCTTGAAGTCAGGGGCTTTCACGTTTGTCTACACGTGGTTTCGAAAATGTTATTGGGAAACGTCGAAAATGAACATTAGAGGAGTTATGGGTAGAGACTAGTGTCTTCAATTATGTTGTTACCTTTGTTGATCTGTTGTCATACCAATTATCAGGGCTCTGAACCAAGTCCTTCCAAAATTCCTCTCCTATATTGCAGCAGGACAGATCGCTTGAGAAAACGAGATGAGATAGTAACACAATGGCCAAATACGTACTAATTTCCAAAAAAGGAAACTTACCTTTTAGTTGTTTCAATTTTCCTTTGGGGAGGAAAACATCAAACTCAAGCTCATCGAGTTTTTGAAAAACCCAATCCGGAGCATCGTTAAGCCACAGAGAAAGACCACCACCAACCTTGCCCTTAAAGTCGGGATGTTTTGGTTTCACCTGCACAGATAAATATCAATAATCGAAGTCTCCAAGGTATCAGATATCATGACTGAGACAAAACTGAATCCAAATCAAAATATGTTTACCAATCCGCTGGCTTTACTCCCACGACAGTCCAACCACTCTTTAGGATTTTCAAGTAGATGATTCCAAGGATTAGAGGTCCCTTCATCCAAGACTATAACCTTCTTAGATCTTGCTGAGAAATATACAATAGAATCAAACATACAATAAAAAGGAACCATGATAACAAAAACAATGTATAAGAAAAAACAAAGGTAGCTCATAAGAGGGTCGATCAGTATCTACAAGTTGAAAGCAAGAAAGAAGTATAAGACATTACCAGGCAGCTTCTTGGTGGTGAGTTCTTCTATTTCAGGGAATGGGATGCAGATTTCTTCAGCCTCAGGTGCGTCTACCAATCCGCTGTCTTTACTCCCAGGATAATCCAAATCCAACAACTCTTTAGGATTTTCAAGTAGATGCTTCAAATCATCAGAGCTTTCTTCAACCATGACTTGAACCTTCATTGTTCTTGCTGAAAGAAACACAATATAAAAGAAAGCTTGACTTGTTCAGGACCCACCACCAGTTTAAAGCAACAAAGGATTATGGTAAACAGGTACACAACACACAAAGTACAAACATCATAAAAAAAGACATACAAGTCTGTTTCTTGGTGCTGAGTTGTTGTAACTCAGATGGTGGGAAGCTCATTTCTTCAATTTGGGGTGGTGGGATCGCAGCACCCTCAACGAAGTTGAGATTCTGAACCATAATCTGTTACATATAGAACGGACCATCATATGGTTATATTATTATGAAACCAAGGAACTATACATATAAAAGGGATACTAAAGAATCTAGTTTACTACTAATAAAACTCATTCCACAGACTTTTCAACACTCAGTGAGTCACCTGGACGTTGGATTGAGGGTAAGTGACATTGGGAGGAGGTGAGTCTATAAAGAGCTTGCCGGAGATATGAATCCGATCATCTTTCTTTACATGGTGAGCTGCTATTTTAGCTAAATCACCTTCGAATATAATCGGAATCCTGCCATTAATTGACAAAAAAAACTCAACTTCGATTCATCAATCAATCAAAGAGACTCTAGTATAGTAGTAGTCAATGCTTACAAAAAAAAGAACAGATGAAAATGGTACCAGAAATCAGAAGATTTTAAACCGGAGCGTTGAGAGATAACCGTTCCAGCCCAGGACTTTCCGTCGGAATAAGACTTGAATTGAACCGGTTGATCCACGAATCCGGTTAGGTTAACCTGTTTCGCTATTTCCGGTTGGTACTCAATCATCGTCGGCCGAGCCAACTCTTCCTCCTCCGATGATGATGATGATGATGATTCCGCCGCGGGGCGGGTGATTTTACCGGTGGCTGCGTATAAGCGGATTTGGTGAGAGATTATCCATTTTCGAGTCGGGAGTTTGGCTGATCTCGAGTGATGAAGTGAGGAGCAGAGAGCTCTTGTCAACGTCCGAGAAACGAAGTACATGGTTTCATACGAATCTCCGAGGTTTATGGCCGGAGGTATTTTTGGGTGGGGAGAAAATCAAAAGCCCTAATTATCGGCGCCAATGGGTTTAGGGGAGATATGTACAAGTGGAAAGAGTTGAGGATTGTTAAACCTTTTTTTTTTACTGTCAAGACTTTTTCGTTTTATTTAAATCAAGCCCAACATTACAAGCAGTCCAAACTCAAAATAGTTTCTTTTAATAAACCCACCTGAAACAAAGAGTGAAGGATTTCCAAAGGCGTGGCAGTGGCACGTAGCGTCCCACCATTACATCGAGAACCAAGATGCAAGAGACGGTGATATATCTTTCGATTGACGTTAATCTTCAAGGTTTCCTTTTCCGATCGGTAGAGCTTTATCCAACTTCTCTAAGCTCTGCAACGAATCACCAAAGGATAATCTAAATCTTGAATCTTGATCATCTTGGATACTTCGCTTATGATTGACGAAGATTGATTCCAAATCAAAATCAAGAGACAAGTTTGTCTAACGGATAAAACAAGTTCGACCCAGAAGGATGAGAGTAAAGATTATTAAAACTCAACTCAAGATAAAACCATGAAGAAAAGCTTTGATTTTGAGCTGAAAAACACTACAAATGGCCTATGCGAATATATAATTCGCTAAACTGAATAAAAGCTCGATCTATTGATCTAAGTATTATACATAATCTTTTATCTTCTATATTAATAAAATAGAGTTTTTCTCTCTTTCGGGCAAAAATTGACACTTGTCATACTATTATTTGCTTAACAGTATTTTCGATTTGGATTTTGTTTAATTAGGTTTCAATTTTATTTTTTCGAAAGTTTTCACTTCGCCTATAGATTTTTATGCCACGTGTCCATTATAAAAACGATCTTATACAAAAAATCTTACTAAGTCTGATACAGAAAAGGACTCACTAATAAATCACTCGCAAGCAGGTACTCTATTATCTGAAGCATTGTCACCCACCAACGATGCAACAATGAAAACAGCAGCAAACAAACAACATAAACCCAAGAATGTAGATAGATTGGTGATCACAAGGTGAAAAAGTCAAAAAACTCATGAAATCCATTAAGTTTATTAAGAATCAAGTCAAAGCTCTTTAACTTACCAGTCCCATGTTCCTGATAAATCAATGTTATTGCATCGTTCAGAACTGAGAAAGGAAACACAGAAAAAACATTATAAACACGAATAGCTCTGGTATTATCCGACGCCGTCCTTCCGTTTCTGGACATACACAGTATTCACACTTTCCTGCAACAACATCAATTAAAAAATCAACTTTGAACAGAAAAAAATTTCAGTCTTTATCTATTGAAACACTCACAAGCTTAATAGCGATGGTGAGATTCCCATGACGACGAGAACGGTGAGGTATGATTCCGACGCTGAGGCATGATTCCGGTGACTACGAGAACGGAACAAGATGGAGATGCCAGTTGTGAAGCAAGAACGCGCCATAGAAGGTTTGGTCACGAACTCTGCGATGGATTGCGAGCTTCGACGTGACGACGACTACGAGCTTCTTTCATCTGCTGATTTCTCCTAATGTGATAGAGGAGAGAAATGATTTTTTGTGTGTATAATTGTTGGTTATTAGGGTTCTAACCCGAATAGTTGTGAATTATATACTTGGATAATGATTGAATCGCGCACGAGGTCACTTTCCTTAAAGAGTATTTCGACCCTATTCCAAACCTTGGGTTACACGAAATCCCTTTGTAGGATAAGACAATCAAAGTCTCACTCTTGTTCTAGGCTAAGATACAAGAGTAACAAATAAAGCTTTAGTGCTTATATGTGTTTCTTCAAAGATCTTTAATGATCTTTGAACAATGAATCTTTTTCTCTCTCTCTTTTACTAACTACTAATCTCTTCTATTTGTTTCTGATTTTTTCTATATCCATTTGCCAATGCCAACATCTCTTTATATAGAGAGTGAAGAGTTGCAACCAAGAGTTGCAATGGTTAAACCAAAAGTTGCAAAGGTTAATGAAGAGTTGTAATGGTTAAACCAAAAGTTGCAATGGTTAATGAAGAGTTGCAATGGTTAGATAAAGAGTTACAATGGTTGATCACCAAGAGTTGCAATAATAAATATGGTCATTCACCAAAGGTTGCAATCACCAATAGTTGCAATGTTTTGTTTTTATAGTTGCAACTGTTCATACAAACAATTGCAATGGTTCACTTGAAACATTACACCTATTCACTTAAAACATTACACCTATTCACTTAAATATATAACATTCTTCCCCCATTTAAGTGTAATCATAGATTCATTAAATAAATTATACATATATCAAACTCATGCATAAATGAAAATGTTCGAAGAATTGAATTTCCATCTTAGTGTACTACACATTCCAAATGTCCGAGAATCAAGATGTCCTACGGATTGAATCCTTCGACCCATTTTGGGCACATGAAGATAATACACACATGTGTTTCCACACCACTCTAAATGTTTATACTTGACACTATTATAAGCCATGTGTCCCTATCCATTCTTGAGCGCATACAAAGCCAAGTCCCAGCTTATTGAAGCGGCATCACTTCACACTCATATAGGTAAATACTTTCAGTCATGCACCTGCAAATGCATTTTTTCAAAGTATTTATTAAGAATAATATTTCAACATATCTCTTTCTTGCAGGTCCAAGCACATACCTTGGGATGAATAATAATAATAATAATAATAATGTGCTTCAATTTTTAAGTGTAGGCTTTCCACATTGAATTCAGCCTCTAACGTCGTATTAGAGGGGAATTGGGTATCCCACAATTAAAGATTTCAAATGGACTTTACACCCATCCCTTTAACAGACTTAATCACTAAGTCCCTAGCTAATCATTTCGTCAAATGATCAGCTAAATTTTGTTGAGACCGAACAAACTCTATCGTAATCACACCGTGAGTGATCAGCTCACGTACTGCGCTATGTCTAACGCCCAGGTGTCTAGACTTACCATTATACACTTGGCTATAGGCCTTAGCCAATGTAGCTTGACTATCACAATGGATAGAAATTGGTGATACTGGTTTCGGCCACAATGGAATATCGTACACTAAATTTCTTAGCCATTCTGCCTCTTTACCAGCAGCTGCTAATGCTACGAATTCCGACTCCATAGTCGAACTTGTAATGCAAGTTTGCTTCTTGGAAGCCCATGAAATGGCACCTCCCCCAAGCAAAAACACCCAACCACTTGTAGAAGAATGATCTTCTATGTTGGTAATCCAACTTGCATCTGAATATCCTTTTAGCACCGAAGGAAATCCGACATATGTCAAACCATAACTAATGGTTCCTTTCAAATACTTGAGCACTCTTTTTAAGGCTTGCCAATGTTGAGTACTAGGATTATTAGTGTATCTACTCAACCTCCCTACAGCGTAAGCTATATCTGGCCTAGTGCTCGTCATGGCATACATTAAGCAGCCAATAACTTGCGAATACTCGAGTTGTGATACTGCTTGTCCTGTATTAGGCATAAGCTTCACACTCGGATCCATGGGAGTGCTCATTGGAGAAAAATTCTCACAATTGTACTTCTTAAGAACTTTCTCAATGTAATGAGATTGTGTCAAAGATAGTCCTTCGTGTTCACGTTTGATTCTAATTCCAAGAATCACATCCGCCTCTCCCATATCTTTCATTGCAAAATTTGATGACAAAAATACTTTTGTAAGCTCTACTTGTCTAAGGTCAGTACCAAAGATTAACATGTCATCAACATACAAGCAAATGAGTAACTCCGTTTCCAGATTCATCAAATTTGCTATATAAACACTTATCTGCTTGGTTTAACTTAAAACCATTTGATAAGACAACCTCATCAAACCTTTGATGCCACTGCTTAGGTGCTTGCTTTAGCCCATACAATGATTTGATCAATTTACACACCTTATGCTCATTACCAGGCATAATAAAACCTTCTGGTTGCTTCATATACACCTCTTCTTCTAAAATACCATTTAAGAACGCTGTCTTAACATCCATTTGGTGAATCACAAGGTTTTTAATTGCTGCCAGAGCAATTAATAATCTTATAGAAGAGATCCTAGCGACTGGAGCATATGTATCGAAATAATCAATATCTTCCCTTTGTTTAAAGCCTTGAATAACTAATCGTGCTTTAAACTTGTCTATTGTTCCATCAACTTTCATCTTCCTTTTGAAGATCCATTTGCAGCCTAAAGGCTTGCAACCAGGTGGGAGATCCAATAAAATCCAAGTATTGTTTCCCATGATGGAGTCCATCTCATCATTTATCGCTTCTTTCCAAAAAACAACATCTTGAGACTTCATAGCCTCACTATAAGTTCTTGGATCATTATCAATATGATAACAATATGAATGTTGGAAACCAATCTCATCTCTTGATCCTTCAACTAAATATGTTTGAAAATCAGGACCAAATGATTTCTCAATCCTTCCTCGCTTGCTCCTACGGAGCATAGGTGACATGTCAGGAGGCACAAAAGTTTCAGCTCCTTTATTAGTTCCACTTGAACTTGGAACTAAATCCTTTGGTATAGGTATAGATGAAAAACGATTTTCATCAAATATTGCATCTCTTGATTCAATTACAGTATGAACTGCTACTGAATCATTAGGTTCTATTACATAAAACCTATAAGCTTTGGAATGCTCTGCATATCCAATAAAAATGCAATCAATACCTCTCTCTCCCAAGGTTTTAATCTTGGGTTGGGGTAGTCTTACAACAGCCCTACATCCCCAAACTCGAAGATAATTCAAATTTGGTTTTCTCTTATACCAAAGTTCATAAGAGGTAATTTTATTCTTTTTATTAGGAACTCTATTTAATAAATAACAAGCCGTTAACATGGCTTCACCCCAAAATCCGTCACTTAATCCCGAGTAAGATAACATGGAATTAACCATTTCTTTTAGGATTCTATTTTTCCTTTCTGATACACCATTTTGTTGTGGTGTATACGGAGCTGTAGTTTCATGTATAATGCCTACAGACTGAAAATATACAGGATCATAATACTCTCCACCTCTATCAGTGCGTAACTTCTTAATCAAACCATTTTGTTCTAATTCAACTTCAGTTTTATAAATCTTAAATTTATCTAGGGCCTCATCTTTAGCATGTAATAAATATACATAACAGAAACGAGAATAATCATCTATGAAAGTTGCAAAATACTTCTTGTTTCCTAAAGATGGTGTAGCATGCAAATCACATAGATCACTACGAATAAGTCCTAGCACTACGGAATTTCTTTCAATGCTTTTAAATGGTTGCCTAATTATTTTTGTTAACATACAAGTACTACATTTTTCTAAATTTATATCAAAAGTTGGAATTAACCCTTCTTTAGACATATTAATCATACGATTATAATGTACATGGCCTAATCTAGCATGCCACAAAGAACTATCATTTTTTCTAGAACTTGACATATAAACAGAATTGACAACTTTATTAATATTAAGCATAAACATTCCATTACAGAAATATCCAAATCCAACAAATACACCACACTTTGATAAGATATACTTATCAGATTCATACACTTGTTTAAAACCACATTTATTTAAAACACTACCAGAGACTAAGTTTTTCCTAATTCCAGGTACATGAAGTACATCCTTGAGATCAAGGGTTTTTCCAGAACTAAACTCTAACACCACTTTTCCACGACCTAGGATAGGGGTAGTTGACTCGTTTCCCATATGAAGTACGGATCCATCTTGAACTTGCTCATATGTAGTGAACCATTCACGATCCTTGCAAACATGTGTTGTTGCACCCGAGTCAATCCACCATGCCACTTCATCATCCTGCACATAAAATGCCTCATAAATCTTTGATACATAATTCACATTAACATATGGTTTAAAATCAGAGATTTGACCTTGATGAGTGGATGGACCTTGGTCCTTAGACACTTGTCCCAAACGGTTTTGTCCCGTTTTATTCTTATCCTTCCCTGCTCGGCAGTCACGACTTAAGTGACTCGGCTTGTTACAATTCCAACAAATGCTCTTAAACTTTTTGTTAGATCCATTGTAAGTGTTGTTATTAAAAGAGTGTTTCCTCTTATTCTTATTCTTAGAACTCACACCTTCCTCAATCATATTGATGGAAGAAGTACTAGCCACATTATTTTTGGGTTTTTCTCCCTCTTGCGTTCTTAGAGAATCCTCTATGCGCAAATGGCTACCAAGTTGTACAAGAGACAACTCTTCCTTTTTATGTTTTAACATGTGTTTAAAATCTTTCCATGAAGGTGGCAACTTATCGATGATACTCGATACTGAGATGGATTCATCCATCTTCATGTTGTGTTGTGCAAATTGACCTAGTATACGAAGCAATTCATTGTATTGCTCCATAACTGGCCTAGAATCAGACATCTTGTAATTATTAAAATTACTAACAAGGAACTTCTTACTAGAAGCATCCTCAGCCATGTACTTTGATTCTAACGCATCCCACAACTCTTTTGCGGATTCGACATTCTGATAAACATCAAAGAGAGGATCTGACATACCGTTGAGAATATGGCCACGGCATATGTAATCGTCGTTTTCCCATTTTTGTTGCTTCCTTGTCTCATCCAAAGACTCGTTCTCAGCATCCTCCGGTATAGTAGGCTTAGGCATACTTAGAACATACACTACATTCAGATTTGTGAGGAGAAAATGCATCTTCTTTTGCCATCTTCGGAAATCAACTCCCTCAAATTTATCTAACTTTCCAAACTTTGAGGTCATCTCTCGCACCGATACACCAGTCATAATTCACAAGAGAATACTCTTTAAGATTGTTTCAAGTGAACCATTGCAATTGTTTGTATGAACATTTGCAACTATAAAAACAAAACATTGCAACTATTGGTGATTGCAACCTTTGGTGAATGACCATATTTATTATTGCAACTCTTGGTGATCAACCATTGTAACTCTTTATCTAACCATTGCAACTCTTCATTAACCATTGCAACTTTTGGTTTAACCATTACAACTCTTCATTAACCTTTGCAACTTTTGGTTTAACCATTGCAACTCTTGGTTGCAACTCTTCACTCTCTATATAAAGAGATGTTGGCATTGGCAAATGGATATAGAAAAAATCAGAAACAAATAGAAGAGATTAGTAGTTAGTAAAAGAGAGAGAGATAAAAAGATTCATTGTTCAAAGATCATTAAAGATCTTTGAAGAAACACATATAAGCACTAAAGTTTTATTTGTTACTCTTGTATCTTAGCCTAGAACAAGAGTGAGACTTTGATTGTCTTATCCTACAAAGGGATTTCGTGTAACCCAAGGTTTGGAATAGGGTCGAAATACTCTTTAAGGAAAGTGACCTCGTGCGCGATTCAATCATTATCCAAGTATATAATTCACAACTATTCGGGTTAGAACCCTAATAACCAACAATAATTCTGGTCAAAGGTTAACAATATTTTTTTACTAAAATTTGAGATAGTTTACATTAACTTTAGCTTTTAATTTTGGGTCTGCAATAGTAAGGCGCATACACTTAGCAAATTAATGCGGAGATAAAAAATTATTTTCCCGCGATACTAAACATAGCGTTTTAAATTTATAAACGTTATTAAAAGAGCAATGTTGGTATACAATAGCAGAACTGTCATAAACGCTATAATCTGATGTTATTAATATCCACATTTACTCAAGTGAACTTTCTCTTTCTCTTTTTCGGATATGATAATATACAATGTCATATGACTATGTTTTGGGGTCTTAAGGAAATTTTTTAGAAAAAAAACTTACCTTCACCCCCTAAGGTGAATCTCTACATTCACCCACCAATAGGAATTAGTTAATTGAGATTTGATATCTCTTAAAAAAGGAAACCAAATAATAAGAATTTAATGAAATAAAATTATGTTTTTAGATAAATAAAAAATAGTAGCAATTATAAAAATATTTTTTTTAGTATTGATAAATCGGTCAAAAATACTAAACCCTAAACCCTAAATTCTAAATACTAAACCTTAAATTCTAAATACTAAACCCTAAACCCTTAGGGAAAGCCTGAACCCTTGGGCAAATCCTATACCCTAAATCGTTAATCTTAAACCCTAAACCCTTAATCATAAACCATAATATTAAACCCTAAATTCTAAACACGAAACCCTAAACCCTAAACCCTAAACTCTTTGACAAATATTAAATCATATACTCTTAATCCTAAACCATAAACCATTTTGGAATTTAGGATTTAAGGTTTAGTATTAGAAGTTATGATTTAGGGATTAAGATTTAGTTTATGATTTAAGGTTTGGTTTAAATTTAAGGGTTTAGGGTATAGGATTTGCTCAAGGGTTCAGGCTTTCCCTAAAGGTTTAGGGTTTAGTATTTAGAACTTAGGGTTTAGGGTTTATAATTTAGGGTTTAGGGTTTAGTATTTTCTGACGGATTTATCAATATTAAAAAAATGTATTTTTTTATGATTGCTACTATTTTTTATTTATCTAAAAACATAATTTTATTTCATTAAATCATTATTACTTGGTTTCCTTTTTTAAGAGATATCAAATCTCAATTAACTAATTCTTATTGGTGGGTGAATGTAGAGGTTCAACTTAGGGGGTGAACCTAAGTTTTGTTCAATTTTTTATTGATATTCATCAATTTTATTTTGTGAGTGTATACAAACAACTAAAATAATACACACTCAATATATATACTTGTACCAGTTTAAAAAAAATATAAAGAAAAAACAAGCAAAAATGTAGATGAAAGGAAGAAAAAATAAGTAAAAATAAAGAAAAAACATTTATAGCAATCAAATTAATATGTATGCAATAACTCATAATATGTATGTATTAATCTATTTGGTTACAAGTAAGACGTTTGGACATCCATTCGAATTCAGATAGTTACTTTGGAATTTCATGTCGAATCTCATAGGTCATATTCTCTATTTTACAAGTATGGATCAAGATTGAATAATAACACTTCTTATTTGATTATAATTTGTAATACATCATAAAATTCATATAATAAACTATATAACATTCAGATATGGGTTATATCGGTTTAGTACATATATATTGGAATATATATATTCCAAATAAAATTTAAAAACAAAATTTAAAAACCAACATAAGGTAGCAATACTTATTTATATATAATTGGGTATTTAGGATACTTATTTAAAATTTTAATACTTTTTTAAATATCATATCAAAATAAACATGCAATTAATTATTTGAAATACATATATATATGTTTAAAAGTATACTAAATATTAATTTAGACATTGGAATCGGTTTTTTATAGCTTTTGGGGCTAAAATATTTTTTGACTATTCGTGCGGCTTCAGTTGATAATACTTTAAGTTCGGATATGTTTTGTAATACGTATAAAATTTATTTGGAAAATTTTTACATCTCGGATTATATATAGATTAGAGACTTTGATTCGCATTTATGTCAGGTTCTGGATTTTATGCCTAGGTCTAGTACAGCTATATGAAAGATTTTTATACTGAATTTTAGTTAGATTTTTGTCCAAATCGTTGATCAAAAAGAAGATTTTGCCCAAATCATTTTGTACTTGAGGGCTTTTTATCCACTAAAAACCCACATTTGGCTATGTATTTATAAACCAATTTTAACAATGAAGACCGATAAACTTAACCGTTTTGTAGGCGAGTTAAAAATTAACTAATTTGCTAATGCACATCGATCGATCACAAGAAAGGACGCCATTTTTTTACAACAAAGGCCGAGAAAATCTCTTACATACAGATAAGAAACATCTCTCAAGACCATTTTTTTTATCGTGTCGTTACATGATCGATTACAAACAACAAACCAAAACAAAAGTAAATCACTCCAATTAAGAAAGAAAAAGAAAAAGGCTTTACTCCTTGGTAATCTCCAAAATAGTGGTAAGTCTCGGCTTCTTGTATCTTCTAAGAAGCAAAGAGGAGCAAACAACACTCACCGATGAGAGCGCCATGCACGCTCCTGCGGCCCACGGCGGCAGTTGCACCCTCAGGATCGGGAAGAACACTCCTGCTGCTATCGGTATCGACACTACATTGTAAGCCATGGCGAAAACGTAGTTTAACCTGATTCGTGTTAGTGTTTTGCGAGAGAGATCAATGGCTGTAATAACATCTTCTAAGTTGTTTCTCATCAGAACGTAATCAGCTGCTTCTATTGCTACATCAGTCCCTGCACCAATGGCCATTCCCACGTCAGCAGCGGCTAGAGCTGGAGAGTCATTGATTCCATCTCCAACCATGGCCACCGTGCTTCCGTCTTTTTGCAGTGAACGGATCACTTCAGCTTTTCCTGCTGGCATTACTTCCGCTCTCACGTCTTCAATACCAACCTGCACTCATGCACAACCAAAACCGAATTGTAACCGAGATATAGAACCAAACCAAATGTTTTTATTTACCTCTTTGGCGACTGCTCTTGCTGTTCTCCAGTTATCACCTGTAACCATTATAGGTCGAACACCCATTCTAAGTAGACCTTCCACAACAACATTGGCTTCTCGCTTTAGCGGATCAGCGACTCCCACCACACCTACTAATTGGCCACTGTAGGCTACAATGACTCCTGTCTTTGCGCTTTCTTCAAGCTCCTCAACAAACTTCTCGACGTGGTCTGGGATGGTTATGGAGTTTTCTGACATAAGTTTACGGTTTCCCACCTGATGGAAAAAATAAAAATAAACACTTTCTTTAAGTTGAAGCGCACAGTACAAAAAAGCAAGAAGTTGATATAACATGTTATGGAGTTTAGAACTCAACCAGAATCAGCTTGTTGTTGACTAAGCACTGAATGCCTTTCCCGGGAAGAGCAGAGAAGTCCGATGTATCGAGTAACCATCCAGCATTTTGAGAGGCTTTGTTATTTGTTTCACCATCCTCAGAAGATTCCTCAAAGAAATGGAAATGTCGAGCGTACTCAACTATAGCTTTTGCCAATGGGTGTTCACTGCTAGCCTATGGAAAGTGAGAGATGCTATGAATATCTTTAGTTACCTCACTAACAATGTAGGAAGCTAAAGGGAAGAAGGTTTATCCTACCTCAGCAGAAGCAACAAGTGTGAGGAATTCTCCACGGTCCATCTCTGAGAAGACTTTTGCGGTTGTCACGGTAGCTTTCCCTTGAGTTAAGGTGCCTGTTTTGTCAAAGATTACATATTTCACTTTGTGAGCTTTCTCCAACGCATCTCCTCCTTTGATCAATACACCATTGGTTGCTCCAACTCCTGTTGCCACCATAACAGCTGTCGGTGTTGCCAAGCCAAGTGCACAGGGGCAAGCAATTACCACAACGGATATTGAGAACATAAGCGAGAAAACAAAGTGAGTTCCGTTTTGGGGCAGCCATTCGTCTGGGTAAGCTCCAACAGCTCCACCAATTGACCTACAATTATCATTTGATTCAAGAAAATGAGAACAAACTAATCCCACATGTCTTCCATCAGCTAAGGAACAAGATCTCACCAGCCCACTAGAGTGAACAATGCCAAAGTGATCACCACCGGAACAAATATACTTGCAACCTGAAAATGAGAATACATTTATTCACATTCTAAAGATTATATCACCAATCGATGGTACAAGTATTGACATGTTTATGTAATCTACTTACATAGTCTGCAAATTTCTGGATAGGAGCTTTGGACATTTGGGCTGTCTCCACCAAACTAATAATCTGGCTCAGAACTGCATCAGATCCCACTTTTGTAGCTTTGATGTGAAGAACACCATGCATATTAATGGTACCGCCGATTACTGGTGAATCAACCTCTTTAGATACAGGAACTGATTCACCAGTCACCATACTTTCATTGACGTAACTTGAACCCCACACCACAACACCATCTGCAGGGATCTTTCCACCAGGTAGAACTTTTAATGAATCACCAGGCTGGATCAGTAATGCATCTATCTCTCTTTCTCCTACAAAATGGAACTGAGCTTAAACAAAGCTGAACAGTTGATGTTGTTAAGGAACATTTTCAATTACAAACGGCAATTCAATGATAAAAGTACCTTTGCCTTCGATTAGTATCGCTGTTGCTGGAGTAAGTTGTACTAGTTTCTTCATAGCATCTGAAGTTTTCCCCTTTGCAAGAGATTCCAAATATTTTCCCAGCAAGACAAATGTTATTAACATAGCACTTGCATCAAAGTAAGTCGGTGACCAGAATCCAGTGACTGCTCCATATAAAAGAGCGCCAACAGAGTAGAAGTAAGACGCCGACGTGCCCAGAGCGACCAGCACATCCATATTAGTTGAACCATTTCGAAGAGCTCTCCATGCGGCGACATAGAAACGCTTGCCAATAACAAACTGAATAACACTTACCAAGGCCCATTTCAACCAATCACCAACCATGAAGGGTCCACATCTCCATACCAGTACGGTATCAAAAAGAGCAATGTGGGGGCAGATCACTTGAATGAAGAAGAGTGGAATCTGTATTCAAAGAATCATAATCATAAATGAGTGTGTGTGTGTGTGTGTGTGTGTGTGCATTCAATAAAAGATGAGAAGCAGATAAGAAGAAACTCACACTGAGAGAAAGACTTGAGATGAAACGACGAAACATGTTTGAGGCCTCTCCAGTATCTTTAGAAGTCAACCTCTCGTAAGGGCTCATGACACGCAACTTGAACTTCCCATACCCTTCTCCTTGAATCCCATCAACCAAAGATCTCGAACTCACAACTTCAGGATCAAACACCACCTCAAGCTCCCCCGTTATCCTGTCAAGACGAAACTGCCTAACCCCGTTCAATCTAGTAAGTATACCTTCAAGAACCTGAGCATCAAGCTCGTTGAACACACCATCAACCCTCAAAAGAAGCTTATCCTGCTGATTACTCTGCACAAGGGAACCCTCAAAGCCAGCATCTTCGATCGCAGTCACAATATCATCTTTACTGATGACGTTAGGATCATACTCAACTTCACCTAAGGAGGTAGCTAAAGCGACAACAGCTCGCTTCACTCCAGGGAGATCTCTTAGAATGCCTTCAACAGAGTTAACGCAAGCAGCACAAGTCATGCCACCAATAGTAAACTGACCCACCAAAGTGGGGTGTGTCTTGGTCCCAGAGGTAACAGGCTCAGCCAAAATCTCAGCTTCAAATCCAGCATCCTCTATAGCCTCTTTAATGTCCTCTTCCTATAAAAATCAAATCTTTTAAAGCTTAACGCCTTCAAGATCTAAACTTGGAAACAATTATTTAAAAAAAAAAAAAAAACTTCAATCCAGCAAGAACACAGCTTAAAAGTCATGATTTTTAAGACAATTAAAACGGAAACAATTATTAAAAAAAAATTAAGAAAAGGAAAAACCTTGACTAAGTTAGGGTCGAAGAGGACATCGGCTCGGTTCTGTAATAAAGCGACGGAGGCTTTGAAGACGCCGTTGACGCTCATCAAAGCACCTTCGACGGAATTAGAACAAGCGGCGCAAGTCATACCGGTTATTCCGACTTGAATCTTCCGTAAACTGGAGGAGGAATCTCCGCTTCCTTCCTCGATCTTACTCAGAGAATCATCGTTATCGTCGTAGGAATCGAGGAGACGGACTTCCTCCATGGCACCGATCTCCGCATCAGTGTCTCCGGAGAGGGGAGTAAGCTGTAAATCCCGTCTACTCGGCGCCATTTTCGCAGAAAGGATTTGATGATTTTGGAAATCTCAGAGAACCATTTTTTTGGATCCTTCTTATGTAGAAGAAATGAAAAATAATGGAGATGGAGGAAAGGAAGGTGGAGAAAGCAATTTGTCAACTAAAACACGCACCTAATTATGACTCTTTTACCCCTCTTAATTGTCCTAATTTTCATGTCTAATGGGATTCTTCGTTCTCGTCATGCCACACGATCAAAAGTGAAAAGAAAGGAAAACAAATCCATTTTTTTTAAATATAAAATAAAGTAAAAATGTTAACAAGAGCTTATGGGGCTTTAACAATTGTATGCGAGTTTGTTTAAATGTTCTTTGAAAAATGTTAATGACATTTATTGTTCATAGCAGTTGGACTTGTTGAGTGTGTTATAATCAGTGGCGGAGGTAGTGAGGTAATTAGGGGGGTCATATGACCCCTATCAAATTTATATTTATTTTATTTTTAATGTAATTTTAGATGAATTTTTTGAAATATACAGTTAAAATTATTTTGACCCCTGTGAATATGTGTTCAATCTTTCAGATGCACCTCTTACTTTATTTATTTTGTTGTATCAGTAGTTATGTATATTAAAAAAAAATTACTATGACCCCCTATACAAATTATCCTAAAAAAAATTACTATGACCCCCTATACAAGTTATAATATAATGTACTCTTTCAGAACACGTATGCTAGCTACGTAACTGTGTTGTTTGACGTCTTCGTCTACTAAATCATGATTTAATTCCTAAATTCAATGTGTTCGAAAAAAAAATTCCTAAATTCAACATCTCATAGATTCATAGTGGTAGATGAACAAAAAGAAGAAGAAAACATCACAGTGGTAGTAAATGTTTTTGGAACATAGCTATTTGCTTTTCTATAGCAAATTAGTTACAACTACTAATATTTCCACAGATAATTACTACTACTTACTTTTCAGTGGTTCGTTGAACCTACTGCGATTCCAACTAGTAGTGCCTGGGATATATCTTTTTTTTTTGTTACTGGTGCATCGGATATATCTTAAATTCTTAATGTTTAAATAGTACTACAATAAATGCTAAACGAAATTATTTTTATACAGACAACATGTGATTACAATCCAGCAATTACATCTTCATATACGAGTTATACGATTTGACCAATTCAAAACATGAGTCCGTTTGTTAATACATGAGTTTCAGTTGACCGGCGCATTTGGTCAAGGAATGTTTGTGATGTAACAATGGATCCGCCACAAGTTCATTGAATGTTGATTCAAGATCTAGTTATTTATACTGAAAGAGGATCCAAATCTTTCTAAATAATAAATATAATTAGTATTACCTGATTTCAGAATTAAGAAGAATTGGTATTGCACAAAAGAAAAAAGAAGATTTGGTTATTATTGGTTGCCTCCATTTTATTATATATCCATTGTGTTTCCAAAATTGCTTTTCTAGTGATATATACTCCATCCGTTTCTATATAAATGTCATTTTGATATTTTTCACATAGATTAAAAAATGACGGAAATATATGTAAGTTATTATTAATTACATATCTCTGACCAATAGTATTTAAGATAAATAAAATTATTTATAAAATCAATGCAATTTACAATTAATTTTCTGTTGAAGGTAAGTATAGTTTGCATTGAAATTATAAAATAACACTTTTTGTATAACAAAAAAAAATGTTAGAATGACACTTATTCTGAAACAGAGGGAGTACTATATATAATTTTATATCAATTTTTTCTGAAATGCATTTCTAAGGATATACAGTAAAAATTCTATAAATTAATAATATTAGACTATAATATTTTATTAATTTACAGAGCTATTAGTCTACAAAAAGTTTTCTTATTTGCATTTTTTTAATTTAGAATATATTTATTTTATAAAATAAACAAAATAACTGATTTTACTGTATATACATTAAATAAAATTTTGAAATTCAACTTTCATGTTATTTTTATTGTATTAGTTGGTGTATATAAAATATGTTGTATAAAATTTAAATGTGGTTTATATATAACTTTACTAAATATTAGCAAAATGTATTGAAGTGCTAAGAAAATATAGAGATAATGCTATTATTAAACAAAGAAAATAATAAAATTGTTTGTTTTTACTTATATAAAAATATATATACAAAAATTATTAATTTATGATTTTAACAGGACCATATCTTTACATAGGATTTTTTTAAATATTATTATTTTATTATTTATGGATTTGTGTTATATTTTTGAATCAGTCCAATTGAAAACCATTTTTTTTTATCAATTTATAGTGTTTATTAATTTATTTGAACATTAATTTACTGAGTTTGTACTGTATATTACTTTTTTTTCTTTTTCTTCTTTTTTGCTAGAATACAGGAGGGTTTACTTCAGGGAAATTTGGAATTATTATAGACAACCAAGTTTTTAAAACATTGTAAAGTATGTAACTTTGTAAACAGTTAGTCTCCTTTTGTTGGAAATGTGACTTCCACTCCACTGAACAAAAGCCAGTACACCAAATATACTTGTTCTCAGTCTCCATCATTATTCTTTATAAGAAGAAGATAAAGAAATGAAAAGATAAATAGCATTGGAAACTTCCACATCTCCACTTATTAATGTCCAAGAGATAAGCTTTGACCTAAAAGTATAGCTTAAGTAATCATAAAACGAATATGCATAGTTCATTTTTCTTTCTCCTAAACGTAAAGTTTAAGTAATTAGGAAACAAGTTCAGAACGATAACAAGGCTTAAACAGTAACTAGATTTTGACCCGCCCTTCAAAGGGCGGATATATGTTTTGTTTTATGTTTTGTTAATAATTTAATTTAATTTTTGTGTATTTCGTAATTATATTAGGGTTTAATATTAATTTAATTTAATATATTTTTTGTGACTATATTCAATATGTCAAGTTGCATAACTATACACTTGTACCATTCTTGACGATGAATCGATTTTATAGCTCCGATATTGTTAGGGCGAGGTTCAAACGAGGAAAGGCTTACGGTGGATATATGTATTTCAGAAACATTTTAAAAACTTTATTTCTAAAGTTTGCAACATATTATATTTACTTAGTAGTTACCTAACATAATTTAGTCAAGAATATTTATATCCTAATCGGCCCAAAAATAAAAGTCTTGTACTCTATTAGACATGATCCATATACTCGAACAGTTTTTAAAGTGTTATATTCGAAAACTAATATCAAACTTAACCTGCACCTAAAACAAAACAAAATTTTTGAAATTTTTTTAAAGAAATAATTTTTAACATATTCTGTTAAATATATAGTTGGATTAATATGGTCTTTACTAACTTTAAGTAGAATCATATTTAATAAATATTTTTTAATCGAATAACTTATTTAAAACCCGTTAAACTAAATGAGTTCATATGAATATTTATTTCTATTAAAAATTCACTTAAACCCGTTAAACCCCGTCAATCATAAAATTAAATTTTATTAATAACCCGCTTCCACCACTAATTAATATTAATATTAGTTAACTTTATTAGTTAACTTTTTAAATTTTCATTTTATAGTAAACAAACTTAAGAAATATATTTCCATCGGTTTATATATATTTCTGTTTTAATTTTAATATATATATATATTCCGAAATATTTAATATTTTGTAAACAAAACATATTTTGTGTTGTACATTTTTTAGAAATTTAATTTCCATTTTATTTTTTGTAATCATATTTGTGTTTGTTGTTTATAATCATATTTACAGTTACAAATTTGTGTAACTATTTTGGTTTCACTTTTATTTCTTGAACCTGCTAATAAAACATATTTTGTGTTGTACATATTTTAGAAATTTGCAGTTACAAATTAATTAACATATTCTATAGAAATTACAATTCTTTTTATTAAAGTGGTTACATGTTCCAAATTTAATAATATTGATAGTATTGATATCTTCATTGTTAAAGGGACTTACAGTCATACAAATTTACTTAGGATTGGAATATAGGTCCAATACGAATGTATTTTTAAATTTTAGTAAAAAATACGAATGTAAATAAGGTGAGTGTAAAAAATACGAATACATATTTAGTTAGGATTGCAAAGGTTAACATGAGTTTTCATTTGTGTAGGTGAGTGGTGGGTCCCTAAAATATAGGATTAGAGGGGAGATTTTTTTTCATCCCGTTAAAATTTAGAAGAGTGGTTACGATATATCAAATTATAAAAGGTACTAGATTTTGACCCGCGCTTTGGAAGCGCGGAATATTTTACGATGAAAAATTTCACTAATAACTTAACAAATATTTTGGTAATTTTTAAAGAGTGTGTATTTAAAATATTTTTGCATTTAAATCAGTGTTTTTAAATTCAACCCGATTGTGATTATACCAGTTAATCCGGAGATCTGACAATTCAATTTAGGTTTTTAAATATTCATTTTAAAAAAATCACTAAAACCCGAGACTGCCCGATTGAACTGATGGATGACCGATATGTAATCTAATTGGATTTAAATTGAAATAGTTTCATATTTTGTAGTCTTATAATCCAAATTTTAAAGTTCATTATTTTGCAATTTATGAAATTATAACGTTTCTACAAAATTTTAAAGAGAAAATGATAGATATAAAATAACTAAGATTAATTATTATATTGTTTGGAAACATTGATAGTAGTATAAAAATATATTGTTTGGAAACATTGATAGTAGTATAAAGAAATAAGTATATTGTTTGGAAACATGGATAGTAGTATAAAGAAATGAACATTATTGATTTAATGTAGGTTTAACTATAAAGTATAAATATGTATTTAATTTAAAAACTTACAAAATAAATGTTAGGTCCAACAGAATGTTTCTGTTTTAATAAGATAGATTGACAGTTGATATTTTATATATATATTAGAAAAGATATTGGACTCAACATATATCAATTGGACATGTTGAAGAATTAATAGAATAGATATAATACTACTACTTATCAACAAAGGAATCACTAGATTTTTTCAGTAATTAACTTATTATAATAAAAAAATGTCCTGATTATTAAAATAACGGACGCCATGAAGTCTGTGCTGTTTAAAAAATACTAATAAGTGTATATATTTCGTTTCTTTTTATAATTGTTTTCTTTTCATTTTGTACACTTTTCCTTTTCTTCTGAAAGCAACTCTCACGTAGTTTCAATACGTTTCCATGTTTTGAAAACAATTCATGTAAAAAGTTATCAAATAAAAAAGGACTTGTATCAGCCCAAAAATTACAAAACACGCATAATCAATTTGTTTGGTCACTTGGGTGCAAAGACCCACCAACCAAATGGATATTATTTACTCTATTATTTTCGCCTTTCTAATCTCGTGGGAATCTTCTTATCTCAATAAAATGAGTTTAGCACAAAAGAGAAAAAAATAAACATTTAAGTTTTCGTCAGTTAAATCCAAGTAATGTTACACCATAATCATGTCAAAGAAATTAGGTATTAGGTAATAGGTATATCGGATCCCAAAACCAGAAAAACCATCAAAGTGCTATTGGTTAATGTCTTTTTTTTTGTAACACGGTTAATGTCTTAAAAGCCAACTTACTATTTGTTCATGCGTTAGATTAAATTAACCGCAAAGGAAGTAGAAAAAGTCAGTCGTTGAACATGGTTAGGGGTAATCTAGTATTTTCGATATAAATGATGTTTAGTTGAACAAATATAGTTTAGTTGAGCGAACATAGTTAGTGTGTTAGTTTCTTGAGTTGTTATTTTTTGACCAGTAGAATCTCCAGCCACAGTCAACCTGTGGAATTCATGATTATTAAAGCATACTAAATGTTGAAGGAAAAGAGAACCTTCAAACTTCTCAGTCTTTCCATACAAAATGCATCCTTCACATTATAAGCAGAGTATATCAGAGGTTGTTTCAGAAAAAAAAATCAGACGTATGGCTGACATTTTGCCCATACTCAAAAATCTGAACCGGAAACAATCCAAAAATACTCGACCCAAAAATACTCCACCAGAAACCAAATAGAATTTTTTTCAAATATTAGCTAGATCTAAAAATTTTGTCTGTAAAAACTCGAACCGAAAAAAACTGATATGAATAGATCTGAACCGATATGCATCGATTCATACCTGACCTAAAAACATAAATATCGAAGACTATAACTCCATGCAGGGGTGAATCCAGAAAAATTATTGAGTGGATGCATTATTGGTCATAAAAATAAAAATGCATTTAAGAAGGGTTCGAACTTGAGATATTAAGGGGGCAATTGCTGGTTTTTACCATTAGAACAAATGAAACTTTAGTAACCCTGCCTGTGAAATTTTTTATATCAAAAATATGTGGGTGCACATGTCACCATACTCCGTAACGTGGCTTCGCCACTGACTCCATGTAATCTACTGAAGTCCATTAAGTATCCTAATTTTCCCAGCCGAAACAAAAGAGAGAGTCTTTGCCTTCCAGTCACACAAAGTCTGTCCCAATTCACTGAGCCATTAAATTCCCAAAACAATGTCCAAACCTGTATCTGAGAGTGAAAAAAATCAAGAATGAAGATAATGTCGCCCAAAGTCACCTCGATGTTTCATTACGCTCCAATACATCATAGGGGTGACCATTAGCCACTTTGACATTGAATGGTTGGACATTGGTAAGCTTCAAATGGAGTAGATGTGCCACATTTTCACTGATGAAGTTATGGGTGGCGCCACTATCGATTAGGGCATTAAGATGTTTGCGGGGAACACTAGTGTTGATTCGTAAGGTCTGCGGTGAATCCCACCGGTGAGTGTTTGTAGCACTATTTTTGGTTCCTCGGTGTCATGAAATATTTCTTCCTCGTCTTTTAATATCAGAGCCTTCTATGAGTAACAGCTGAGAGGTTTTACGGATGGGTCCTAGTGTTTATCGTTCGTCGCAACTGAAATAGAGACTGGGACTACACTTTTGTTTTGTCTCTTCCCAACTTAATCTTTTTGGTGTCTGATTATGACTGTTAGGTGGTTGTATCTGGTGTATAGTCGTAGGAATGCGATGAAGTTGATATAGGGAGCTTGATGAAGAACGTGTGGTGTATGATTGTTGTTGATGTTATAGCTGGTCATCACATAGCCTCACCAAATTATTACTTCTCTCAAATTTTTTTGGTGCAAATATACGAATACGGTCAAATATCAAACTTTGAAGTCCATCTTAATAGTTGCCCACCAAGGCTGTTTCAGTCCAGTTATCCACTCTGTTCATAAATCTCTCAAATTCACACTGTTTTCATGCAATGTACCCATTAGACGGACTTTTGAAAGAGCCTCATGGAAGTTTTTACCGTATGTTGGTCCAAATCGATTCCACAATTGTCCTTTTAATGTTTCTCACAAAGTGCTATTGGATTGATTCCCAAAGACTTGGAAGTTTCTAACCACCACTCATTAGCTTCCTCTGTAAGGTGATATTATGAAAAACATACTTGGTGTGCTTGTGGTATTCCTTGATACGCAAATTATTATTTAGCTTTAGTAATCCATTAGGTCAGATCATCGCCAAAAGCGTGAAATATCGAGTTTTATGTGACAATGTGGTTATGGGTTTGGTGGTAGGTATTGTGGTGGAAGTGGGTGTTGTAATGGCGGTGATGGTGGAGGAGGTGGGTTGTTTTCAGGTTGTGGATTTGGTGTTGGGTGTGTAGTGGGTAAGTTTGTCGTGGTGGCTAGTGGTATCACTAGTGAGTTAAGTTTGGTGGCTGAGGTTGTGTTGGATTCTCCGTGACAATTATGAGCAGCAATACTTCGACGATCCGAGCTATGGTCCAAGGTATGGTTAAGAGTGGTCTCCATGGTTTGGTATCTTGTTTTCATGCCTTCGACCTTATCTTTTATTTTGGTGTTGAGTTTTATAATTCATCTTGCACAACTCCCAGCCTTGTCTCCAAATATTTGAAATGTTCTTTGGTAGTTCCCATGGGTGGAAAAAATTGGAACCTAAACTGATACCAATTTTTTACTTTGATGTTTAGTCAATGCTTGAAAAAATATACTAAAACAATAAGACTTAAGATATTTTTGTTGGCAGTTGAGATTACCTATTTTTTTTCATTGATTTATATAGCAAAAAGGAAACAAATTACATGGAGATATGGCTTATACACGAAAGGGAAGTTGAGACATAACTTCAACCCAAAAAGTGGAAAGATGAGAGAGTCAAAGCCGGCACAATTATATTAGGGGTTCTTGGGAAAAAAATAATTTCACTCTATCATTACAAGAAAACACGGATTTTGCGACTGATTTTCCCGACTGATGTTGCAGTCACTAAATTTACCGGCTGATTAGCGACTGATTTGCGACCCATAAATTTTAGTGGCGAAACAGTCGCTAAATAATGACTAAGGAAAACAATCGCTCTTTAGTCGTAAATCAATGAATGAAGTACGAGTAATATGCAGTCGGTAATCAGTCCCTAAATTAACGACTGATTACCAACTGAATAATTATGGGGTTTAACAGTCAATTTTCAGTCGCTAGAAAACCGGTATTAAACACAAGAATATTTTTTAAGGTATGTATACCGAATATAACGACTGAATATTTCAGTTGAAAAATCAGTCGGAAATCAGTAGGAAAACAGTCGGTAAATATTATCCTAAACCTAAATCTGATACCCAAAACCCTAATCTTTAAATATAAACCTCAAAACTCTAAACTTTCCACACTATAACCATAAATGAAACTTAAATTTTTAGTTTCATATCTTAAATTTGAACCTTAAACTCTAAATCCAAACCATACACTAAATCGTATACCACAAACTCATAATAAAAACCTTTAAACTCTATTTTTTTATTATTCAAATCTTTTTATCCTAAACAACATATCTTACAACCCTATGTCATAAATACAAACTCAAAAACAAATATAAAATTTTAATATCAATTCTTAAATTTAATCTCAAATCTTAAATTTAAACTTAAAAACTAATCTTAAAATTTGTAATTATTAATTTTAAATCTATAACCCAAATACTATACACCAAACCCTGATACTTCAAACTTTATATCATAAAACACTAAACGTTTTTTTTTTAACTCTAAACTTTATTTATATAGCTTATATCATAAAACACTAAGTTTATTTTAAATTTCAAGTCCTAAATCTAAGCTTCTAACCCTAATTATTTTCTAACTCTTACTCAACTTAAACTAATAATTCATACTATAACCTCATATCTTAAATTTAAACTCAAAATTTAATCTTTTTATTTTAAACTATAAGTCTATAAGTCTCATTCTCCAAACTATAACTCGCAGGAATTTGTTGCATCTAATTCAGATGTTGTCGAGACTGTAGAATCTCTCGCATAAGCTAAACTAAAAACTATAATCTTGTATACTTATTTCCATTTATCTGTGGGAAGTAGGCAATAGCAAGTCTCAAAATTCTAATAATCTGATGGTAAACCTCCTCCAGATGCAAGTTAATTAGTTATAGTTTCTATAGACTTCAAACATTTATGGCGGGAGAAGTCAGTGTGTTCAAAGATTGGTGGTTGTGGATGGGTGTTAAGGAACCATGAAGGCCAAGTGATGATGCACAGCAGGAGAGCTTTGTCTAGCATTGAATCAAGGCAGGAAGGGAAGTATCAAGCGTTCGTATAAGCAGTCAAAACATGAGAAGTCATAGGCTTAACAATGTGATCTTCAGTATCAATGATACATGTGTAACTGGGCTGGTTACTAGAGCTAACATGTGGCCTCTGTTTAAATTTCAGAGTTTGGAGATTATGAATGAATTTTCAGGAATCGAATGGTGGAGGGTTCTAATCGAGGATAAAACAACCAATAGAATGGATGATCTCATTGCACAAAATGTTACCAACCAAGGAAGAATCCAATCATATATGTTGCTGTTGGACCTCCAATTTGCTTAAAGGAACTCTTTGACTATGAGAAAGTATCACCCTATTGATGTGTTATGACTGAAATGAAGTTGTCTTTTGGTGTTGGACGAGGATGAATTGTGAACTCTTTTGGGATTTGAATATTGGTTGTGTTGTTGCCCTGTGATGTTGGGTGTAGATGTTGTGTGTGAGGCGTTTTGTACCTAGCAGGTCTGCTGCAGAATGTATGTTGTATTTGAATTTTTTTATTGGAGGAATATATAAAATAGTAGATGAAAAAGAAGACTTCAAACATTTACTTAAGATACAATACTAATTTTCCATGTATAAAAATTACAATGATAAATGGTAATTAAATTATTGGTTAACAATATTCTAATAAATTTAAGAATAATTGACTTAACCAATATATACCTTCTTCAATATATATGATCAGAGCCGGTTTTAAAGGTTTTTCGGGTTTATTAAAAATAAAAATATGTATTAATTTATCAACCTCTTTACCAAAACTTGCTTTTCATTCCCTTTTAAGAAAAATCAAAGAAGAATTGTAGTAACATATTTTCCTTATATTTGGTTTTATCATAAAATTTATTCATATATAAATTATAGAACCTATCTTATTACTATTCTTATAAATTGATTTTTTTGTTTCATTAATGATATATTCATAACACTTATATAACTATAGTTACATATATATTCATTAAAACCCCGTTTGCAATCATAGCTCAAACGAAATCTAAACTTGCATAAACGAAACGCATAGTTTCGGGGAAAGGAACACATATCACTACCAGAACGCATAAATTGATGACGTGTCACGCCATGGTGTGAGGAATCTATAGTTTATATATATATACATAGTATTTTTTTAAAAAAAAATTGGAGTCTCAAAAAATTGAGGATCTTACTCAAATGTTTCAGTTTCGTTCACTAAGGCCCCACCATGTATATGGTATATCTATGATTTAATAATATTTGATGATTTTTTAAAAAGTTGTAACCATAACTTTTAGTTTTTAAATGTTAGACTGTAATAAAAATAGATTAGCGTGACGTACACATATAGAATCAGAGAAATTTAAGTAAGAGTAATTTATTTATTTCAATAGAATAAGAAATAAATAAATGCAAAAGTATTATCTCCAAATTTATGTATGTTTTCTAAATCTTTAGAAGTTATATATGGGAATTTAAACTGAAGACTATAAAAAAATGTGTCACCAAGAAAAAAATTCTCAATTGTTTTGTAGTGGTTATGGAAAACTTCTATTAAATTTTCTTAATATATCATGTTAATCAGAGGGACTCTTGGTTGTTAATGCTAATTAATGTATCATGTTAACTTAACTATCAATGCTATATATATTGTCAACAACAAGTATTCGAAAACCATCTTCCATCTAGGTATCTTTCAGCTAACGACTTAAAGCAAAAAATGGACTGTATCAATTAAGTCGTCGAATTGGAACCCTTCAAAACTATGTGGAAGATTAAGGTCAAAGTTATTTGACTCTAGAAACAATACTAAGCTGCTGGTAATTCTGAAACCACTGAAATGGTTTTCAGTAATGTCAAAGTAAAGTATTGTAATTTTTTTTTTATTTTGTAGAACCTATTTTGTAATAAAAGTTTACTTGATGACTACTTTACTGTTTTTATTGGTATAAATAAGGTGATAAAAAATTTAAGCTCAAATCGATCAGATTCATCATAAATTCAAAATAGGGTTCGGTCCAAATTACAATTACAAATGTCCGATCCAATGTATAAATGATTATATAAAGAAAACATAATTGTATACATATAAAAAAGTTCAAACACATATACGTATTTAATTTGTTATAGTATATATTTTTAATTTTAATTATATAAACTCACTCTTCGTAAAATGCATGTCTTATCCTGGTAAAATACTAAGGTTTTTAATACATCATTAAATAAATCGACGTACATGATACCTCTTGTTTGACCATATTAGAAATAAAAAGCTTCCTATATTTACTCACGTTTTTATTACTTTTGAAGTAATATTCTTCTCATTTATCATTATAACATATTCAATATCAAATCAATTTGAGTAATTAAAATGGAATAACTTAAAACTTTATTAACCTTTCCTAAATTCTGGCACCTTGTCGTAAAACTTTTAGGAAATTTCCAGGAGTTTAGATTTCTTCAACTTCGTTATCTCAACAGGAATAGTACCACCCAAATGTTTATAAGATAGGTCATTCAATCGAAGAGAGTTGATGTTTCTAAACCTTAAAGAAATACTACCTGTCAGTTGTGTCGATGGCACATCGAAAGAAATAATCCGACCCTGTTTACAGGTTATCCTAGACCAATGCCAACATGGATTGTTCCCTCTCAAATCTTTGCAAATTCCAATGGATAATCAAATCCTTCAGTTATAGAAAAGGGAGTATCAACTATGAGATAAATATAATTCCTGGAGAATCAAAGCACAAACTGTTATCCCCTCGACCAATGCTAACACAAACCATAAAGTTAAACTTTGGCGTTGGTCTCTAAAGCAAGTTCCTAGATAGAGCAACCACACACAGAGATTTCAATTCTGTAAACTTTGGAAAAAACAGTGCCAGAAATATTTTTGTCCATTATTCTGAAAACACTCAAACTGTCGGGATCTTAACTCTAGATGTCAGACTGACTGGTCGGACTATAACTCATTCTTCTAATCAGTTTCGGTCAAAAACCGGCCAAGCTTGGTAAAAGACCGGCAATCTTGTTCAATATTAAAACCCGATTTTCTAAAATTAAAGTTAAAAATAGTAATAAATTAAATTTTTTAAAAATATTTTATAAATTCATATTTTGTAAATTATTTTGTAAATAAATTAGCTTTCGTTATATCTTTATATTATTTTGAAATTTTCCTTTAATTTTATATCATATTTTAGATAGTATAAAGTTATATAAAAAGAATTTTATAACTATTACATATGTATTTATTTATTTGATTTAAAACTAAACTAAATTTTAAAATCCAGTTGGAATCCAATCATTGACTCATTTACAGTGCCGAATCAATGTACGATCTGATTTTCAAAACATTGCCTTTTAGTCTTGTAAAAATTAAATGAATATATGTAATTTCATTCAGTACTTATTAACACAATCTCAATTATAATTCTTAAAAAAATACAATCTCAATTATCAAAACTCTTAACGATCCCAAAGTTTTAAATATAATAATTAAACTGTAAACATTATCTTATACAACAGTTTTAAATATGATTTTTTAATTACTTATAGATTTTAGATTTTAAAAAGCAATGCATACAAACTTACTATTTTTAAGTAATGATTGTTGCGTTTGATCGGTTACTTTATATTATAGACTTGTTTCTTATACTATTTTTTTGAGATTTTCAAATTATTTTTTTTCTATAAATATCATTATATATAAATCAATTTTTAATAATATAACTTCAATAGATAATATCTTTGTTAGTTGTTGATTTGTTTATATCATTTTATTAACACAATCTTGTTTGTACTTATGCGGTTGATACAACACACAAATCAATCGGTTTACAATAGATACTTGTTTCTTATCCTATAAAAAACCCTTCTTGTTAAATTTCTTAAAATATATTCTGTGAAGTTTAAGAAAACCAGATTGTCTAAAGATATTCAATTTCTAAGCAAAAGTCAGAACCAGTGATTTATTATGTTTCTCCCAATAACCAGGAATTTCAACCATGCATGCCGATTTAGCGGCCGAGAAGTCGCTAAAGAGTGAGCAACCGTGGCAAAATGGATTGCTATGCGTTCAGAAAATCGGATTTTAAAAAAAAAACTACATCTTTTACATATTTGAGCCTGTAAATCTGATAATCTACTTTCTATTTGTGAAATTTCGAGGAAAAAACTAGAAAACGAAGAAAATTGCTATGAAACTCGTCAAAATTCAATAGCCGTCGTGTTTTTATAGTTGCGGAAAACCAAAAAGCTAAAGAGGAAGATGATACGTAAATGACGATTCTATTATTCATTAAAAAAAACCTAAAACAGTAAAGATGCACAGGCTGGACCTTAAAGTCTGGTTGCTAGTGCACATGAAAGAGCTTAAACCACTACACCACACTGAGTTTACTGTTTTAAATTGAAATACATTATAGATACCTAAAACAAATTGCCGACTAATCCCGAATAATCTCTGATTAATTGATTTGGCTCTAGGCCCTATCCGAACGCATGTGTAATGCCTACCGAGTTTCCGAACATGGTAATTATGTTACAAATATTTATTATTAATTAATTATTAAACTCCTGACAATTCTAAATTACGCAGATTATAGAGAAACATATTGCAAGATATCTTCAGTTTGGTGCATGACGTATTATCGAACATGAATCTCATAGAATGGCTCGGAGTGATACAATCAGACATAAATTCTTATAAGATGATAGAATTGTCGGCTGTAAAATAACATTCTTATTGTTGTAATAACATGATTAATCAGACGTTCAAAAAAATATTGTTTATACATTTTTCTATACATTAATTTTAATTTATATGATTAAAATAGTAATATTTTTTACATTTTTAAATATGTTTCAAAGAGTGTTATCCCTAATCCTTTCTTTTCAGATTCAGTGCTTTGGATCGTTGGTGGGAGCTGAAGTGTTATCACTACACTACACATTTCTTTGCTATGTTTTTCTCTTTATTCTATATCCGACTATACTTTGATTTCAACTATCTTGAAATGGTTTTGTAACAATCCGTTCCGTAGAAATAATTCGTCTCCTAGGTCTCAGACTAACTCTGCAGAGCCTCGTCTGCAACTTCTCAATTAAAAGTCTTCTCTGATTCTATAATTAGGTTGTTGGTGCGTTTGGTGTTTCTCGAATCTAAGACTTCAACCTTTAACAACTCTATCACATGACAAGTTGTCACCAATTGACATGCAGCTCAGCTGGTGACAGTTTATCTTGTGGAAGAGTTGTTAAAGGGTGAAATATTTTATTCGAAGAACGCAAACCGTACCAATAATCTATTTGGAAAATCAGTAAAAATTCACGATGAAAAATTAGGGTCGATGTTCTATAGGGCCAACCTGGAACCCATATGATGGATTGTCACATATTTATATACGTAAATAAATAAAAACAGGTTAGAGAACGAATATTTTTTTCTTTTTCGACAGAACGAACATTTAAACAATGTTGGGAAGTTTAGAGCGTTCAAGATTGTTGCATTATCATTCATCTACAACCAATAAATGTTTGTTAGAGACACCGTAACCATTCTTGCGTGGCCTTTATTAGTGGTTGCTTTAGCGTAATATAGCCATGTGTATTAATTTATAAACAATTATTTAATAGAATTATTCATTTTAAAGGTATAAATTGTATTATTTATTTATTTTTTAACGTGAGAATTTAGAAGTAAAAAATTATTTCATAAATAATAACATAGATAAATAGTAGATCAAATTAAATCTTGTGGAAAATTTACCCACCTCTGAAGAATAATAACCAGTGTTTTGGACAAGGTTGACCATTCACTAATCACATAACTGAGTTAGGTTTAATAACTTGACCAGAGTTCTAAAATCCTTTCTAGACGACGTTTAGACAATCGTCTAGTCTGTAAATCGGAAATGAACGAAATGATTCTTCAATCCAACTTTAAAAAATGGTTTAGGTGTTCAAAAAATCTGTCTAGATGTTGGCCTAAACAATAATCCTCTATTATTCGCCTAACCACCGCCTAACGGGTTCGTGGTCAAAATATTGGATTTGACCGTGAACCAGTTAAATAGTCAAATTGGGTTTCAAATTATTAAAATTTATTAATATTATCAAAAATCTATAAACCAACCATATGAATAAAAATTGTTTATATATTTGATATTTATTTAACTATATATCAAATTTACTAAATGTACTTTTAATTTTCTATATCTAAAAATATTGAACCCTGATTTCCGTTCCTGTTTTAAAACATTGATAATAACTCTTAAATCCAGAACAAAAAACGTAATTTTATTTTCTAGAAGTTGCAAAACTAAATTAAGACTCAGAAAAATAAGATGCATCAACATTCGAAGATTATAATAAAAAAATGTTGATTAAATTAGAACGTAGAACAGTTTTCCTTACAAAAAAAAACACATTCTTAGTTTTCAATCTGCTTGTCATCCAATAAATTATTATTTCTCCAGGCACCTCAAAGGAGCACTCCAAGTCGTGTTCTGCACATGTTTTGACAACGAGATATACTTTCTCCAATCATCAAGAATAAGATTCAGATCATGAATCTTCTTCTCCAAACCAAGGCAACAATTACCATGCATTGTGCAAACCAAGTTTATGTCTTTGCTAGGTTCACAAAACCCACAAATGTAGACCGTATCAAAGAATCTAATCCTGATGCCAATCTTAGATATAAAAGGGTCGTTCTTGATCCTGTTGAACACATCTTGATCATGTAACCATGAATAATTCTGACGAGATTTGTACCAGAATTTGTAAAACTCAATGCTTCGATTGTTTGATCTCACGTATAAGAAACCTCCGTTGGCCCAGTTGTCAAAACTGGTAGGATTTCCAAAATACTTATCACACGCCATTTGAAAGTCTCCATCTGGATATAGCCGAGGAAATGGATCTCTCAGCCACATTACATCTGTGTCCTATATATATAAAAGTGATTAGCTCAGATTAATAACAATGTATAAGCATATTCTGACCCTTTGGCCATTATGCTATTTTAATATTCAACATATTTACTAATCATAGCAATTGATTGAGGAATGAAAAATTAAGATCATAGGTTGATACCGTGAATATGAAGTTAAAACCCATTTCGAGAACTTGTATGAGAAGCTCGATTCTGCGCCACATCATGTTGACATAATCAGGAGTGTTGTAAGCTTTATCGCCAGAGAAATCAGTGCTCGTGGTTTCAAGGTAATAGCAATTAGAATGAAGTTGGGTGCATCGTTCAAACGCCTTGGGATCCAAACAAACCACTACCACATGTTTCAGAAGCTTTTGTGTTCCTTGTCCTATACGAAAACTCCCTAAGAAGAGATCAAATATGGATTTTGGTTCTGCCCAAGCTTGATTCAGTGTCGTTATAATCACTGTATTGTTTTCATTCGACGCATTCTCCAAAATCTTCCTTAAAGCGATATCTGGTTTTATCTGAAAAACAAGTAAACTGAACTTAAAACGTATGGCAGATTAACTATTTTTAGAACACAAGAAAAAAACAATTTGAGAATATGAAATTAAAATTTAAAAAAAAAAACTGAAAAAATTTTAGGCACTGCAATGTCTTTCAATATTTAATTTATTAAAAGGTGCTAAGGTTTTTCAATTTTTAACTTTTTGTTGCCAACTTAATTCATTAATAGAGAAGAAGATCATCATACAAAGGATTACAATATATGTGTGCTTTAGACACGAAAATTCACTAATAATAATTCAGCTACACACATAAAAAGGGTACTCAACTATACTCGCACCTACTACTAGCAACGTTGAATCATATAGGAAACTATACGACTTAAATCAACTAAGCTAGTTAAAAAGACAATCAAGGGCTATAATCCAAAGATGATAGCTCCTCTAAATCTAAACAAATATACTGATCAAAACAATTGGATTCCACAGGTGCACATGGGTTCAAAATAAGGTAGATTCAAATTTATTAGTTAAACATGAGATAAGACACACAGAAGACTACGGGGCAAAATATTAGAACCAGATCAAAATACTGATGAGAGCTTACCGTTTCTGGAGATGAAGAAGCGAGTAGAGAGGTGATATTGTTGAAAGAAAGTCGTTGCAGAGGATAAGCTGTTTTGTATAAAAACAGACATGAAGCCGTCAAAACAAGAAACATAATCAAGATTCTTATTATTTCTTTTTGTCCGATCGCAAATCCCGTATCGAGAAACTTCCTGCGAGAAGAAGATGAAGAGGAGGAAGACGAATTCATATTTTTTGTTAGACGTCTTATTCTTCTTCGTGTTTTGTGGATTCTTGTAATAACACCCTAAGGTGAAAAGTCGCCATTGGTATACTTGTTACAGAAACGTGCATTATTTATTATGTCGTTTGTAATATATTTTATACTTGTTACAAGTGGTGGTAGAATATTCCACTATTTATGGATCTTGAATAATAATTTTTTTGCTAAAATGTAAATATCATATAATGAAAAGAAGAAATTACAAGAAGATCTTAAGTTTGACACCATCTCGGCAAAAAAGAGATAAAAAACAAGATGGAGCCTAGACATTACAACCAATTAGAGAAACATTTTATGCAAACCATAGAGCCATTAGCGAGCGGTACTGCTTAGTGACTCTCCTAGCTGATATTATGTTTCTCATATCTTTATCAATGCCCAAGAAGACAGACCCAGGCGGAATGGAAGTCTGGTTGTGCATAAGGTTGTTTCTCTGTTTCCAGAGATGGAAGACGGTGGTCTGAGAAGCCAATTTGCGGAGCAGAGTAAGCTTCTTGGAGGGTGATGATCTGATCCAGGATAGAAGTTCAGACCAGGTGGTGAGCAGAATGGAAGGCGATTGGCATCTCCTTAGTACCTCTGTCCAAACGTCTTGGCTGTACTCACAAGATAACATGAGATGATCTCTGGTCTCGTCGTATGTAGAGCAGAAAGCGCACTTAGCGGAGATCATCATGCCCCAACCAGCGAGCCTTGATCTTGTTGGTAATCGGTCGTAGTTCGTCACCCACATGTTGAAGCTGTGTTTGGGCACTGCTCCCTTGAACCAAACGATGTCAACCCAGTCCTGTTTCTGCTGTCGCGGCCGAAGAGCTTCCCACGTTGTGGAGGACTTAAACACGCACAGAGTTGAGTCACCTGCAACCCATTCAAATATATCATCAATATCAGGAGCAAGGGGCAGATTTATCGTAGTTAAATAGGCATGGAAGTCCACTTCCTTCTGCGATCTTGGGTGAGGAAGTCTCCAAGAATTTCCTGTAATAGCATTAGCCACCACATCGTTCTCCCTGATTCTCAGCACTCGAGGACCAGCTGGACCTAAGAAAGTGTAGAGTTGACCCAATGGGGTCCAATTATCGAACCAGAAGCTCGTGGAGAGGCCATTTCCGAGGTGAACTTTACAAAACTGAAGCGCCACTGGTCGGAGATCCAATATTTTCTTCCATGCCCAAGAGTCATTAGCAGAAGCCTCAATTTTCCAGAAAGATTTATCCTCCAAATGAGTAGACCAGTGCCATTCAACCCACAAGGAGGGTGATTTAGAGAGCAATAACCAGATGAACTTGAGGCACAAGACTTTGTTCCAGATAGTGTAGCTTCTCAGGCCTAGACCCCCTTCATCCTTGGGGAGACATACAGTAGACCAGGCCACCTTTGCTATGCCTCTTTTCTCTATATTTCCAGCCCATAAGAATCGAGAGCAGAGTGATTCGATCTCTTTAATACAGCCTTTAGGAAGAACAAATGATGAGAGCCAGAAATTAACCGTACCAAAGATCACTGTTTTGAGCAACTGTAATCTGCCAGCAAAGGATAGAAGCTTGGCTGACCACGACTGGAAGCTCTTGATGATCTTGGCCATCAATGGAGAGTACTCTGAAATTTTCAGCTTGCGGCTCATCAGTGGAAGCCCGAGATATCTGATTGGGAGTTTACCAGAGGTGAATCCATAGTTAGCAACAGCCGTGGATTCAAATTGGTCTAAACCCGAAGTAAATAGCTCAGTCTTGGTTGAGTTCATGTGCAGGCCTGACCAGGAGGCGAAGTCATCAAGACACTCGGCGATACCATGGAGACTGTTACTGGTTCCATCAAAGAAGACCATGACGTCATCCGCAAACATTAAGTGAGAAATCTTCAAGTGGTCTGTTCCAGGATGATATCCGATAATACCAGCTTCGTAACGAGACAAGAGGAGACGGGACAGACCCTCCATGGCGAGCACAAAGAGATAAGGAGACAGCGGGTCACCCTGCCGAATCCCTTTTGTGCTTTTGAAGAAACCCCCCGAGACTCCATTAACAGAAACAGAGAACGATGCAGTAGACAAACATTCAGATATCAAACTGATATAGGACTCGGGAATGTCTAAAGCCCTGAGAGTAGCAATAATAAAATCCCATCTCACAGAATCGAAAGCTTTTCTCAGATCCACCTTCAGCATACCTCGCGGAGAGAGGGAGTGGGTATTATAGCCTTTTACTAGATCAGTCGCTAACAGAACGTTCTCCGCAAGCAGGCGTCCAGGAAGGAAAGCAGACTGCGATTTTGCCACCATGAGAGGGAGGATCTCCTTAAGCCTTGAAGCCAGCAGCTTGGCAATCACTTTATAGACAGTGTTTAAGCAGGAGATAGGTCGGAACTCTGATGCTAGGGCAGCATTAGTCTTTTTCGGGATGAGAACGAGATTCGCTGAGTTCCACTGTTTCAATAGGCAGCCAGAGTTGAAGAATTCCAAGATCGCGTCTGTGACCTCGGGACCAATGATAGACCATGTAGCCGTGAAGAATTCAGTGGAATACCCGTCTGGACCCCCTGTTTTATTCTTTGGCAGAGAGAAAAACGCTTCCCTTATATCATCAGCTGAGAAAGCCTTTTCAAAACCAGCAACTTGCTCAGGGGAGCACTTAAAATTAAACAGGAGGTCGACGTCACTTTGGATGAACATTGGCGAGGAAACTGGACTACCAAGAAGATCTTCAAAGTACTTAACACACTGCTCCTGAATTCCAATCTGAGTATCAATCCTTTCCCCAGAATCAGAGATGAGGAAATGGATATGGTTTAAAGCCTGCCTAGAGGAGGCGTACCTGTGAAAGAGACCAGAATTACCATCACCCAGAGAAATCCAATTTATGCGAGATCTCTGAAAAAAGAAGGCAGCTTCAGCGCAGGAGAGTTCTTCCCAATCGTGTACAGCCTGAATCTCAGATGAAGCATTTAGCGTTGATGGGGAGGTTAGCATGCGCGTTTGGGCCTGAAGCATCTTCTCATGAGCCTGAGCTGTTCTTTTCTCAATACCTGAATAATTATTCTTGCTTAGTTCTCTGATAACATTCTTCAATAACTTGAGCTTTTTAGAAACTCTATACATAGCAGAACCAGTGATGTTAAAGGAGAACCAGCTGATACAAATTGTCGCAAGGAAGTCTTGATTCTTGATGAGGAAATTGTAGAACCTGAAGGGCTTTTTGAGCCTTTCCTTTGCCGGCTCAAGACAGATGGTGATTACTGCGTGATCTGAGAATTCCGGACTACCGAAGAAAGCAACAGCCGATGGGAAAAGATAGTACCATTCATCATTCACCAAAGCTCTGTCTAACTTTTTAGCCAGGGGAGAGAGCTTCCTCTTGTTCCACCAGGTAAATGTAGGCCCCCGATAATTAAGATCTTCCAAGCTTGCATCAAGAAGACACTGGTTAAAGTCCCTGATCTTCTTATTCATATTCAGAGAAGGCAATTTTGAATGCTCATTAGGATCTCTGATTTGGTTGAAGTCGCCAATGACTAGCCACGGTTTCGAGTCTAGACTGTGAGTAGAAGCGATAGCATTAATTTCAGACCAGAGAGAGGACCTAAGCTCCGCGTCGTTTGCTGCGTAGATAACAGAGATAACAGTGGCGGTCGGAGAGGAAGGCCAAGTAACCTCGGCAGTGATCATCTGAAGCGACTTAGAGATGATAGAGACAGTAAGAGACGGGTGCCACACTAACCAGATTTTACCAAGAGGAGAAAAACCGTAGTTGTCTTCAGATAACCAACCGGGAAAAATATCTGAGACAAATTTATTCTTCTTGAGACACTGCACATGAGTCTCCAGAATGCCGCCAAAAAGAGGTGAATTTTTCCTATACCATTTACGGAGACCGCTGCGGTGATCATATTTATTTAGGCCGCGCACGTTCCAACAAAAAAGGTCTGTCGACATTAATCTAGTTGAGTTTGGGGCCCTTGCCCCTGCTGCCTTTCAAACCTGAGAACTTCTTCCTGTTACGAACCAGTTCAAAATCGGGCTCATGCTGACTGAACTCACCCTCTTCAAGTTCTGAGTCGGAGGATTCAACATCTGAAGAATCTGGTTGCACATCAGACTGAGAAGATTTAGAGTTACCCGATGCACTGCTGGGCCTTGCTGCTTGATTTAGCGAGGACGAGCCACTGGTCCCCCCTCTGACTTTATCATTGTGCGTACCCAGTTTAGGATCGTGGGCAATCTCAGTGTGCATCTGCTCCTCAGCTGCTTTAGGCGAGGATGGTATGATAGGATTTTGGGCAACTTTTGGAGTATCAACCACCCTCCATTGCTGCTTCTCTTTAGATCTCCCCCTCCTAGTTTTCTTCTTCGGAGGTTCCTGATGAGGTTTCTTTGGACATTTCGCTGGAGCGTGGGATAGAGAGTTACAGTAAGAGCAGGCTTTAGGGGCGGTTGGGCATCGCTTAGTAATGTGACCCACTTCCTTACAGAAACCACAAACCGGAGGCATCCAAGGGCTTGAGACAAGAACTCTACTGATATCACCTGAATCAAATTGGACGTTCACGGCTTCAGGAAGAGGCTTCCTTGGGTCAATGACAGTGAAAACTTTAGCGACCTCCAAGTTTGATTTATTGGCAGTAGCGGGGTGGAGGAACTTTGGCTCTCCAACAAGCCCAGCAATGCGTTCTAAACCATCTTCATTGAAGAACTGAAAGGGGACATTTCGTAGTTCCAACCATATGGGAGCTGAAGTTAATTCTGGTTTAGCCGGAATCACCCCTGGTTCCCATTTATCCACAAACATAGTCTGGCCTTCAATCTGCCAAAGGCCCTGCGTAATGACTCTGTGCCTTGTCGCAGCATTGGGGATGCGGAAAAGGAAGGCGAAGCCCTCCATCTTCGAGACCGCGATATCCCTGTAGTGCTTACTCCAAATACCATTCACTATGTTGTGGAGAGTCCCTTGTGATGGGGGATCTGAATAGAATTGGCCCAACACAAATGGTTCCCAGGATTTTCGATTCTTCTCTATGACAGAGTTGGGAATCTTTATGCAAGCTTCCCCAGACGGTAGTATAAACGCTTCACCTTTTTTAGAGAGACGCTTGCCTACTCCTTTCGTTCTGGCGCACCAGTCATCAACAGGAACTGACTTACTGCTCTGTTTCGGGAGAGACTCTGTAGTTCCTTTATTTTCAGCCGGCTCTTTAACTTCAGAATCAGCTAACCGGACCTCTTTGATCTGCTCACTTTGAGGAGCTCCTGGGACCTGCAAATCAGCAGCCTGAGGACCTGGAGAAGGAGCTTCGACTACAACTATGACATCTGATACTGGAACGGGAACTGACTGCGAGCTCAAAGGGATTAACTTGGCATCAGCAGCAGCTAGGTTGGAAGAGTCATTTGTGACAAGAGGAGCTGCAGAGCTCAACTCCGGCAAGATGACTACGGTTGTTTGTGGATCCCTTGAATCCGAGACTGCAGAGAGAGGAGCTGCGTGGCTCAACTCAGTGTCTACCTCATGGGCCATGTCACAGTCAGAGATAGGATCTGTCGGCGTAGCAACGATCACAGTCTCATTTAGCGTGAGCTCTGTAGCAACCAAGGGGAGATCTGAGGCGTTCTTCGAGAGGTGAGCAACTGCAGCCATAGAGCAGCTGATTTGGGCATCAGAACCATCAGAAGAGTCCTCGGGGAGCGGAGGAGTGGCTGATTTCGTCGGTGGCGAAATCGATTTCGGCGGAGGGAGCTTCGGTTTCGCCGGTGAAGGTGACTTTGAGGAAGACTTCGCCGGTGATTTCTTGGGCTTCTTTTTTTTCATCTTCTCCGTCGGAGAAGAAGCAGATAATTCCTTGAGAAGCCGACGTCGGATTAGACGCCGGTGGGACGCCGGTAGCGAAGGCACTGTTGAAGAGGGAGTCGCCTTTTTTGTCGCACGTGGAGAGAGAAATTTATGACCGTTGTTTCTTTCGGTTTTTTAATGTCTTCGTTAATTTTTGAACTGAACGAAATGGTTTCTTATATTACCTGGACGACAAAGAAAATGTTAATCTTTTAAGCACATTTTAACATGACACCAACAAAAAAAGTTTGATGTTTATATGTTGCTTTGTGATGTAAGCAATCTAGAGCAAAGAAGTGAGAGTTGGAGAGATGTAAATCAGTTTTTTTCCGATCTGTTGGGAAAACTCACCACACAAACTCGCTGAAGCACTCTCTGATGCACTTGTCGTAGTACGTTAGAAAGTATGAGTTTGTAGATCTATGGAAAACAGAAGAAGAACACGGAATTATAGAAGATAGACACAAGAATTTGATATCCCAGGGTTCACCTAAATGTGGTTACGTCCCTGGGGCCTGGCAATGAGGCAAATCACTATAATCTCAAGTACAAGATATAGTACATCTCTCTCTCTCAACCAAAGCTTACAACCAAGCTAGGTCTTTTCTTGCACAGATCGTTACAAAGACTTAGAGAGAAGAGTGCACACGAGCTCCTCTTATATAGTAGGAGTTTATTACATTAACCTAGTTGGATTAGGGCATTCGCCCCTTTCCATAAACCTATTAGAAAATATTCCAAAATACTTGCAACTTCCATAACTCCATGAGAAGTAATATTTCCAGGAACCTATCACCTTCAATAAAGTGATATTTCCTTTTTTCCTAATATGACATCCTTGTCTTGGTTTAAGTTATGCGATCTTGTTTGATTTCCATCACCAAATCTTGACTGACGAAGTCCCTGAAGTATTCGCTGACGTAGTCTCTGAGGTAGTCTCTGACTTAGTCTCGAATCCCAACAAACTCCACCTTGATGACATCAAACATGATCCACTACTTAGGTTAAGCAAACTCGTGCTTTGCCAGGCGATGCCGAATGCTCCTTAGTGTTCGGACATACCAAGGAAGTCCACCGCTTCCTCAAACTTCTTAACCGGAAGAACCTTGGTTAATATATCTACAGGATTCCAAGAAGTACATATCTTCTTTACACTTACATCACCTTGAGCAATGATATCCCTGATGAAGTGCATCTTTCTGCTGATGTGCTTAGTCCTCTCATGATACACATTGTTCTTGGCTAGACACAATGCACTTTGAGAGTCACACGATATCACCACCGTGTCTTGCTTGAATCCAAGCTCCTCCGCTAACCCTTTTAACCATATTCCTTCCTTGACTGCTTCAACAAGCGCCATATACTCTGCTTCAGTCGTCGATAAAGCCACTACGCTTTGTAGACTCGATCTCCAGCTGATTGTATTTCCACCAGCCATGAAAACATAACCTGAGATCGACCTCCTCTTGTCCAGATCCGAAGCAAAATCAGAATCACAGAAACCTTCAACGTTAAACGCCTCATTCTTCCTGAAGCACAGTTTCAGATCTTGTGTTCCCTTCAGGTACCTCAATACCCACTTAACCGCAGTCCAATGAACCATCCCAGGCTTACTCATAAACCTGCTAACCAACCCCAATGCATACGCCAGATCACATCTCGTGCCTATCATAGCATACATTATGCTTCCGATAGCATTAGCATATGGAATATCATCCATACATGTCTCTGCTTCATCATCTACTACAGCTGACAATTTGAAATGTGCACCAATAGGTGTTGATACACTCTTTGACTCATCCATGTCGAATACCTTGAGAATCTTCCTGATATAACCAGATTGAGACAGTGTTAGAATCCCCTTTTCACGATCTCTCTCAATATCCATTCCCAAAATCCGTCTTGCTGGACCCAAGTCCTTCATCTCAAATCTGCTGCTCAGCAACTGCTTCACTTTCTTGATCTCTGCCGCATCCTTTGATGCAACCAACATATCATCCACGTATAATAATAAATAGATGTATGTACCTTTGGTTACCTCCTTGATGTAAACACAGTGATCATATTCACTCTTTACAAAACCGTGACTAACCACAAACTGATCAAAACACTTGTTCCATTGTCTTGGTGCCTGCTTTAGTCCATAAAGAGCCTTCTGAAGTAGACAGACGTGATCCTCTTTCCCTTTAACCTTAAATCCCTCTGGTTGCTCCATGTAAATCTCTTCTTCAAGTGTACCATGAAGAAACGCAGTCTTTACATCAAGTTGCTCAAGCTCCAAATCCTGATTCACTGTAATTGACAACAAGAACCTTATGGATACATGCTTCACGACGGGTGAAAACACATCTTGATAATCAATACCCTCCCTCTGAGAGTATCCCTTAGCAACTAACCGAGCCTTGAATCTAGGCTTCTCAACACCAGGTATACCAGACTTCAACTTAAAGACCCACTTGCAGCCTATCACCTTACGCTTACTAGGCCTTCTTACAGGCTTCCAAGTTTGGTTCTTATCCAGTGAAGTCATCTCTTCACCACATGCTTCAGCCCACTGCTTTCGCTCTTCGCTGTTCATCGCTCCATGATAGTCTTGAGGTTCTTCAGCACATACATCATCAACTACATATAGTGCAAACGCTGATACATCATCTGAGTCGGAGTACCGTGCAGGTGGCACTATTCTTCTCCGAACTCTATCTCTTGCTAGCTGATATCCTTCAAGACTTTCACCTTGTTTGTCACCTACGTCACCAGCTGACTCAACTGTTTCTTCAACAGCTCCACCTGAAGTATCAACTTCCGGTCCTGACGCAGATCCTGCTGTATTTTCCAGCACCGTCTGATTTCTTAGCTCCTCTGTGACATCTGCTTTCTTCTTGCAGACATCAAAATCCTTGTAGACTTTATCTTCTGTAAATACCACATTCCTGCTTATAAAACACTTCTCCTCATCAAGAAGCCAAACCTTGTATCCTTTCACACCAACTGGATAACTTATGAAGATTCCCTTTTTAGCTCTGGCCTTGAGCTTTCCTTGATCTGCATGGACGTAAACCACTGATCCAAATCTTCTCAGGTGCAGATAACCGGGCTTCTTGCCCAACCAAAGTTCCTCCGGAATGTTCCCATCTATGGCAGAAGATGGACTCCTGTTTGTCACATATGCTGACGTAGATACTGCTTCAGCCCAGAATTTTTCCTCTAGACCCGACTCAACCAGAAAACATCTCACCTTTTCCATCAGAGTCTTGTTCATACGTTCAGCTACACCGTTCTGCTGTGGTGTATATGCACAAGTCATATGTCTCTTGATTCCATGTTGCTTACAGAAGCTGTCAAACTCTGTGTTGCAGAATTCAAGTCCATTGTCTGTTCTAAGACAACACACCTTCTTCTTGACTTGATTCTCGACCAGCTTCTTCCATTCACAAAATTTACTAAAGGCTTCTCCTTTAGTAGCTAAGAAATATATCCAGACCTTCCTTGTATAATCATCGATAATAGACAGGAAGTATTGCTTCCCTGACAGACTTGGTGTCACACTTGGAGATCCCCATAGATCAGCATGTACATACTTGAGAGCTTCACCTGTATCATGTTTCCCGATGCTGAAGCTTACTCTCTTCTGCTTCCCCATCACACAGCTCTCACAGAAATCCAAATCACCAATCCTCCTCTTATCAATCACCCTTTTCTGGGCTAGAATCTGTAGATTCTTCATGCTCATGTGCCCAAGACGTCTATGCCACAAGACTGTCTCATCCTTAGATGGTTTCTTCTTGACACTGCAGTTTACTTCACCTAACACAGTCTCACCATCTAACAGGTACAATGACCCGGACAAGGTTCCCTGAAGTGCTAGCTTACCATGCTTGTAAAACCTAGTCTTCCCATGTCCACCACTATGCTCAAAGCCCAATAAATCCAAGGTTCCCGTGGATATCAAGTTCCTTCTTAATTCCGGAATATACCTGACATTCGTGAGTGTCTTAACCGAACCTCCATAAGCTTTGATGTTGATTGTACCAATCCCTTGCACTCCAACCGCGCAATCATTACCAAGAAGAACTTGTCCTGAAGTCAGCTCTTGAAACATGTGAAACCAATCCCTCCTACACGTCATATGGTAGGAACATCCAGAATCAATCACCCACTTATCATGATGCCACTTATCTTCTACCGAAAGTGCATCATCGTCTGAATCAGGATCTATCACAACCGCTGCCTCAGCTTCTTCTTCACCTCCGCCATACTTCTTCTTGTATGCATAACACTCCCTTTTGGTGTGTCCTTGCTTCTTGCAGAACCAGCAAGTTATCCTAGACCCTGAGATTGATCTAGACTTGCCCTTACCATTCCTCACAGGATCCTTCTTCTCAGTCCTTCCTCTAGCATAGTGACCTTCACCAATATCATGTGAAGCCGTAGAGGATTTCAGATCCTGATCTTTAGACCTTGCTGCACTTGTCACCTCTTCCAACGACAATGTATCCTTGCCGTACTTAAGCGTTTCCTTGAGAGAGTTGAACCGTGAAGGAAGCGAATTCAGGAGCATAATCGCTTGTACCTCCTCTGACACAGTTACATTCACGCTTGACAGGTGAGAGACAATCTTCAAGAAGTCATCGATATTCTCATCCATACTCCGAGTATCAACCATCTTGAAGGTATAGAACTTGTGCTGCAAGTGAATTCTATTCGGTTGAGTCTTTGAGAGATATAACCTCTCCAGTGTAGACCATGTAGAAGCAGCTGTAGTACACAACTCGATCTTCCTTAACACATGATCCCCAACATTGAGAATGATCAGATTCATCGCCTTCTCTGATCTTTCAAGCCTTTCAGCTTCCTCTTTCTCTAACCGCTCTTTGTAAACATCCTCGTCTTCATCCTTCTTCCTAGCTGAGACAGAAGGTGACTCGGACTCTTCTAATACATCCTTTAGACCAATGACTGACAGATGCGCAAGCATCCTCTTCTTCCACAACGAGAAGTCTCCCTTCCCATCGAACCGCTCCACCTCAATCCTTACTTTAGTAGACATTGAGAACACCACCTAAGGCTCTGATACCACTTTGTTGGGAAAACTCACCACACAAACTCGCTGAAGCACTCTCTGATGCACTTGTCGTAGTACGTTAGAAAGTATGAGTTTGTAGATCTATGGAGAACAGAAGAAGAACACGGAATTATAGAAGATAGACACAAGAATTTGATATCCCAGGGTTCACCTAAATGTGGTTACGTCCCTGAGACCTAGCAATGAGGCAAATCACTATAATCTCAAGTACAAGATATAGTACCTCTCTCTCTCTCAACCAAAGCTTACAACCAAGCTAGGTCTTTTCTTGCACAGATCATTACAAAGACTTAGAGAGAAGAGTGCACACGAGCTCCTCTTATATAGTAGGAGTTTATTACATTAACCTAGTTGGATTAGGGCATTCGCCATTTTCCATAAACCTATTAGGAAATATTCCAAAATACTTGCAACTTCCATAACTCCATGAGAAGTAATATTTCCAGGAACCTATCACCTTCAATAAAGTGATATTTCCTTTTTTCCTAATATGACATCTTTGTCTTGTTTTAAGTTATGCGATCTTGTTTGATTTCCATCACCAAATCTTGACTGACGAATTCCCTGAAGTATTCGCTGACGTAGTCTCTGAGGTAGTCTCTGACTTAGTCTCGAATCCCAACACGATCCATGGAACAAACTGAAAATCTTTTTAATTGCATCTTCCACATTATACAAGAGCAGGACATGTTCCTTCTGCATCGATAAAAGTTTTTAAATTTCCAAATTGCTTGTTATTGTGCTTTCATATTTTGTTCGGAACATGTTACTTCCTCATCCTCAATCTTAGCCATATGCATTTACAGCTCAATAACCAGAAATTTGAGTTTAGCTCATTCATATTATATGTATGTACAAGTCCATGTGAACTTCCATAAGCATATTGTTTATTTTGGCACATATTCAAGCCGGCATATATTTGCTTAGCTTCTTTTTCTAAAAGTCACCCAAATATTTGTGTTGAGAAAGTTTCAGATCAGGTTGACACAGTCGACCCACTGGAATCTTTGTGTTGTATTATTAGTTTATGTTATTCGCTGAGGTTTCTATTAGCTTGGTGGCATATTAATTAAGTTAAGTAGTTGGTGGCGTCATAGGCAGATTTAGAAGAAAATAAATTAAATGGATATTGTTGTTGATAAAAAGGAACCAGAGACTCAAGTTATTTGAGGCTGGACCATAAAATTAACACATTATGCATTTTGTATTTCGGTTAGTCCATATAAAATATTTTAGAAGGTTATAATAATTTATAATGATTTTAAGATGCATCTAAAATGATATGTCATCAATATATATTACTGAAATCTGTCTTAATAGTAATATCAACCTTTACAAATCAGCTTTTATTTATGAATTTCTTGTAATCAAGGCCATATTTTCAGTATTGATGACCCTTAAATTAGATCAATATTCATCATATAATGACGAAGGTATTTTGTATAAATAGGGATGTTATCTTTCATTTGTAAATAATCCAATTATTTCAACAAAAGATCAATAGAAATAGTTTTCATATTTTCTTTTTTTTTAAACATTAACTAGATTAGGATCCGCCCTAAAGGGCGGAAATTGATTTGTCAAATTTCAATTAATAATATATGGTATATATAATATGTGTATATAATATTATATATAGTTTTGTAACAATTATATATATATACATATTAGACATATATATAATATTTTATTAAATATATATAGAATTTAATAGTGTTATAATTTGTATTGTATTTGTTATTAGTTTGTATTTAATTTTCTTTCATTTTTAGTATCTTGTCACACCTTTTATCTTTTAACTTATACACATAGTTATGTCCTTTTTCAAAAAAAAACTTATACACATAGTCTCGTAAAATCTATTTATATAAAGTTGAGCTTAATCTCTCTTGAGCCTATCCACCTAGGATGCCACGCTGGAAACTCACTCTTCCTGCGCTTGACACGTGTCCTGATTAATGAAACGCAGAGCTTCTTCTTTCGTCGTCTCTTCAATTGGGTTTCGCCTCGCGTTCTCTCCGTGGTGGTGCGCATATTCCTTGGACGATCCAGTTTCTGTAACGATAACAGTTGTGATTAATCGTCTTAAATCCTCTTAATTCGTGAGCCCACTACGCGGCTTTCGATTGCGCTGAACGTCGGTTATAATCATCTGCTAATCGCGCTCTCCACATCTCTCTTATAATCATCTCGCTTATATTCATATCTCTGCGATTATCTCTCATTCCAGCGATCATCAGATTCTTCCCTTGGCCGTCGTCCTCAATCCGTGAAAACACCAACGTTCCTCTCTGATTTGAAGTCCGACCGCTGATCCTCCACCGTCCAAATGGCGAAGGAAGGCGAAGTGATGTTGAGGATAGCTATGTCGGCTTTCAGGGCTTGATAAGAGGAGATCGAGAAGAAGAAGATGGAGGTTTGCAAAAGGATTTACGCTCAGCTTTGTTGTGTCGAAAAAGAGCCGGAGCAATTGGTCGGGTTTATATAATTTTATCATCACAATCTTTTTTATTCTTCACATTTTTGTTTCAGGATATAACAATTTCATTGAACAAAACTGTTACTCTGTTAGTGGGGGTCTTTGTAGATTAAGGCTCTGACTTGGAGTATCGTGATGTCACTTACTTCTCATCTTCATCTTCATCTTCATCTCCCAAGTATATCTTTTTTGCTGACAAAGTAGAGATCAAAGATATCACCAAGCAAACTTGCTTATTTGCTTTACCAGGACCGAAATGTAGCGAAGTAAGATTCTTTCTTTGAGCAGAGTGACCATTTTCTTTGTTTACATTGTTTTATGCTAATGTAAAAGAAACTTTAAACAGATTATATCTAAACTGAATCTGGGAGATCTTATCGGGCAGCCATATGGCACACATAAACATTATAGTGTAAGTTTTTAAATAAAAAAAAAATCTGAAACAAATCCTTTGACGCAGCATACAGTCGTATGTTCTTTTCTTTTTCAGTTCGATGGAATGCCGATTACAGTTGGGGTCGGGAGTCTTATTTCAGATGAAGGCTTTACGATGTTAATGTCACCTGGTGGTGCTGTTTCAGTCTGGAAGACTCTTCTCTCTGATGGTGCCGTTCCAATGGGTTCTGAGGCCTGGGTGAAACTTAGAGTCATTCAAGGTTGTACAATGATGTCGTCATTTCTTTTCTTTACCAAAGCATAGAAAGTTATATGTTTCTCAGACCCAGAAGCGTTAATGTTTTGCAGGAAGACCAGCAACTGAGAGAGAACTCAGCTAGGAATTCAATGTTCTGGAAGCGGGTCTATGGAACTCAGTCTCTTTGAACAAAGGTACTCAAAAAGCTTTAGTTAACTAAAAATGACACTGTGAGCGCCCAGGTTTAACAAAATTCATACTTCCCAGGATGTTATAAGGGGCAGGAGACTATCGCAAGACTTATAACATATGACGGAATGAAACAAAGGTTGTGTGGACTTGAATTCTCTGCACAAGCAGAACCCGGCAGCACCATCACATTCGACGGGAAAAGGTAGTTGAACCTTTGTGTTCATCTTAGTTACTCTAAGACAAAGAGTAGCATCTACGTTTGTTTTATTATTTCTTTGACATTGTTTTCAGGTCGGCAAGCTAACTAGCGACACTAGGGGAAAAAACGGATCTAGCCATTTCGGGTTAGGGTACATCAAGAAACAAGCAGCCTCGATTGGAAACACAGTGACTATAGGGGAAGACATTTATGGGATTGTAGCTGAAGTCGCTTATCTATCCCGGTAACATCCTCCATCAACCAACCCACGTTCTTGAGTAGAAGAAAAAAGTGATGCAAAATGAAACTGCACTATGGTACCCAAAACAAAACCTTTTTGCAAATATTTTTTGAGATGCGAGCATATTATATTCGGGGGTTCTCATTCGAATGAAACATTTATATTGATTGATAGGAAAGAGATTAAAAGTAAAACAACAGCTTTCGTTCATAAATAGATGTTTTAAGGGCACAGGACAACTGCAAATACCCATGTTGGTAGGTTTAGGAGTGCAATTGAACCCTTTAATATTTTGAACTGACACCACTTCTTTTCTCCGTAGCGATTAAGCTTTCAGCACCTAGACTCTCAACAAACAAATAAGGGTTGAAGTGTTGAACCATGATGGTTTGGGTTGACGAGAGTTCGATGAGCAAAATTGTAATATCAGGAGAATGGTATCACCTTTTGAAAAGTGGGGTTGGGAAAAGGCAAAATAAGAGACGAGTTAGTCAAGAGGTTTATATACAGCCAACTTCATGTTTTTCTTTTCTTTGTTTATTTGTCTTTTGTTTATATATGTTATTTATATCTCACATTTCATAATGTCATATTCAGCGAGTATGGGTGGATGCTTGGGCAAGAGTCAAAATTAGAGTAGTAATGAGAATCGTTCGAATTTTTTTTTGAAAGATAAATAATAAAAAAATATTTGATTCTACATATGAACGAGAATAGCAAATAACTTTAGACTGCTTATTATTAGAATTCCACTAAACCCAATCGATTCTGATTTTTAATCCATAGATTTAAGTAAACATTAAAATAGAGTAAGCTATTATATTTTAAAATTATATAATAAGTAGATAAATATATAATCTATAAACAAATAGTAAAATGAATTTAAAAATGTTGTAAAAATATTATGAAATTATTACTATTTTATTTATAATAAATTAAAGTAAATTTATATTATTTATTTACTTTTCTGTCCGTCCGTAGGGCGGGTTTACCCTAGTGTAATATATAAAAAAACATATCTAAAAAATCTACTGACTATATACTACCATTATTTGGTTGTTTGAACAAAAAAAAAATCATGTTCTTGCATAACTGTGTATGTTGTGATATGATGTAGGTGAAGAGTAAATATATGGAAGTAAAGTTAGTGATACGAACATGAGCCTATGTTGGTCTATGCCACAATTATTTGGTTTTTGGAAGATCAATGAACATAAGTATACACAGTCTTTGTATGCTTACGTTGTAAATGAGTCGGATATTTTTTTTTTATGTCTGAAATGATATGGAACTCGTTGATTTAAGAGTGGTTCAGTTTTATATGATCTAATTATATTAAGAGATTAACCAAAAATATTATAAAAATGTTACTGGTTAGGTTTAACTAATCAATATTGGTTAAAATTTGGTTTAATTTAAGTTGGTAGGTTGCATTGTATAGGAGGCATGATATATTCTAGCAACAACTATGAAAGAGTCCAAAATTTAAATGAGAACTTCAAATAGTAGATAATCCCTAAATTAATAGATTAGAAGGTCAGATTTTCTTGTTAGCAACGCTACCTAGCCATTTGTTTGAAGCAAATAGAGGCTAATTATCAAACCCGTGGTATCACATTGAGTTTTCGTTTAGAGAGGCAGAGCGATGTCCAACGAGGGTAATGTTATTAGGGATAATATTGAGACCAAATATCTTGGCAGGCATGTTGTCCTTGATGTGGTAGTTCCTAATAGGAAACACAACAAGATTAAATTACAGTGCCGGTCAGGACTCGTGAGACGCCTAAAGCGAACATAATTTTGTTTGCCCTTAACCATAATTTTTTAAAAATATATATTAAGCATATAATCAAAATAGCACCAAATATTATTAAAATTTAAAGCTGTTTAAAGTAAAATAATCATTTGTAGCTCATCTTATTTTATTTTTTATATTTGCAGTTTCACTTGGCTAACTTTAGATCTATTTTATTTTTATGTGTAAATAAAAAAAAGAAATTTACAAAATAAATCAAAAATTATGATATTATCACTTTAAATCAATTTTGGTTTGTAAATTATTATCGAGTTTTGATAGTCTGATAAAATACTAGAGTCCTATATATTTTCTGAATTTCAAAAGTTTCTACAAATTTACAAAAACTTACAAACAAAAGAAGAAAAATAAGGAATAATAAAAGTATCTAAAAGGAGATTCCGCTATTACTATTTAAATCAATCACAATGAAACATAGAGAATATGTAGGATTTATAATTGGGTTTAAGTTATTTGTTGTAACATCTATATTATTAAAACTGAAGTACAAAATAAGATTGTTTGGAAACATGTTTACTAGACTTAATGAAAAGTGTTTGGACATAAGGATAGTTATTGTTATTTAACCAATGTCAAAATCAATAATTTGAAATAATTATGGTTGACTTATCCCGTTTATGCGCTAACCAAATTGTAAAACTAACCGAACAATTAAATTAACTGAACTCGCTTGATTCCTAAAAGTATCATAAAAATATAAAGTGTTTGAATTGACTGGCTATAAATCTCGGTTGCAATATATACAAAATATATCTATCTTATTAAAACTCATAAAACTCAAGTACAAAATTGGAGTATTTGGAAACTTGAATTAAATGATTGAAAAAAATTGGAGTGTTTGGTTATAGGTGTAAAATTGGTTAACGAAACTTGCTAACTTTTAAGTTGTTTGGCGATCGTTATAATTAAAAAAGATCAACGAAATCTTACTCACCATGTAAATATCTTATGCAATCTAATAAATTGAATATTACCTTCTGTTTGTGTCAATTTTTTCTTCCCAAATAAAAGCCATGACCAAATTAAATATGCTTTTCCTTAATGCAACCAATTATTTCGCAAGATATTTAGAAAATATCTAATACTTGAATACCACATATTTCGATCACCTATCCATTTTGCACGATAAAACTGTTTAGAAAGATATTTTCATTATACGAAAATATACATAAAATGAACTAATCTAATTATCTAAAAATATAATTTGTCTAAAATAATCATAAAACAAAATTTAAACTTTATATACATATTTCAAATCAAAATAATAATTTAAAGTTGATTTATATCAAAAATTGATTTAAAATATACATATATTCAAAAAATTATTTTTACTAAAATATTTCCAATAACCATTATTAATTTTTTCCAAAATATATGATTATTGAAAATATAATATTTGTGATTATTTATATGATAGTACGTATAAAATACTATTAATTATATGTTTGATGTGTTATAAAGGAAAAAAATAGATTGTGAATTAGGGGTGGGCGTTCGGATACCCATTCGGGTTCAGTTTATGTCTGTTTGGGTTTCGGGTTTTCGGGGTCAAAGATTTCAGTCTCAATCGGATATTTCTAAATTTTGGTTCAAGTTCGATTCAGATCTTTGCGGGTTTGTTTAGGTTTGGACAACCCATTTAAATTCATTATATACTTTAAATTTCACAAAATATATAAACAAAATAATATATTACATATAATTTGATAACATATATCATAATACCTGAACTTAACATATAAATTGGTTTGATTTAAATATTTGGATAGAGAATCAATAATTATGTTAAATATTTTTTGGTGATTTGAGTATACTTTAACTATTTTAGATATTTACATTTGACTATTTATATATACTTTTAATTGTTTAAACCAACTTATAAGTACCATATATATTCTAGATGTTTTTATGTACATTATATATATACATACATACATATATATATCTATTTCGAAACATTCAGGTATCTGAAATACTCCGGTTTGGATCGGATTCGGTTTTAGTTCTTTAAATACCAAAATTTTGATATTTAATCAATTCCGGTTCAGATTTTGTTCTTTTTTGGATCGGGATCGGTTCGACTTTTAGATTCGGATTTTTTACCCAACTCTAATATTGACATGAAAAAACATGTTTTATAAAAATATTCAGGTATCTGAACTACTTCGGTTCGGATCGGATTCAGTTTCAGTTCTCTAAATACCAAAATTTTGATATTTAATCAATTTCGGTTCGGGTTTTGTTTGTTTTTTGGATCGAGATCGGTTCGACTTTTAGATTCGGATTTTTTACCCAACTCTAATATTGACATGAAAAACAACATATTTTATAAAAATATACACCTGCACGGGTGTGCGGATCAAAATCTAGTTTATAGTTAAAAGGAAAAACAATCGGAAAGAAGGTAAACTGTCTATATGGAATCAACTGTATATTTGATGATTACTAAAACAAGAAAACAAGTTATTATTATCTAAGGAAGAAAGAGACAAAAAATGTTATTATTATCAAAGGAAAGAGAGGAGCACGGTTTTGAACCTATTTGCTCAAGCTAGGATAATGAGAAAAAAAAAACACAAGACACTAGAAGTGAACAATTAGTAATTTGGCGTCTCTAAAAATTAATAATCTTTGGCGTCTAAAGTCCGACGGACTTTAACCCAGAGCCGGTCCTGGTAAGGTATGTGACGAAGTTTGGACGATGAGTATAACCAATATCGAAATGGTGAAACGTTAGAGCGAATGGAATACTCAGCTACCAAACCAAAAAAAAAAAAAAAAAAAAAAAACCTACCAAACCCAAGAATTTTGTTTTTTGGGTCAATTAGGGGAATGAACAACTTTTAAGTTTGAATTAGGAAAATGGATCATCTCAAATTTATATTAGGTAATTGGGCAACCTAGTAGGAGAGAGAAGAAAACCTCGACAATTTTAACATTTTTGCCCAACAATCTTGAGCTGAAAATCGTGGGACCATGCTTGCTTTTGCCCAACAAAACTTGCCTCAAGAAGGCGGACACACGCGCGTCAGAAGGGCGTGTAACATACGCAACCTTTTTTAATTATTTTTTTTATTGAAGAAAACATGTTTTTGGGCTCGTTTTTGGGCTATTTGACCACAAAATTTGAAAGCCTTATATGTTATGTTTTTCCGCGGGAAACAACGGTTCTAAGGTGGACGAATGGACATTAATGACTTGTAACTTTGGAAAACATGTGTGTTAACTTTAATTTTTTAATTAAAAATAGGGCTAAATTTAATAATTTAATACACAAACGTACGAACCCTATCTCTTTGCTTGTCTCCTTGCTGAAACTGAAATTGGCTGCCGAACAAGGGAACTTGAGTTTACGATTTGGGAGAACTACCCCGCGAATTTAACACACAGAGGCATGAGCTGCATCCGCTATGATGAGAGAGGAAAGAGTATGGCGGATGGTGGGTCTGCTGTATCTAGCATTGAAGGTATATCATTACTAAGCCGTACACCCATGCATTTATGGCACCATAGTTATGGCTGAAATCATTAATTACAGATCCGTGTTCGGAATTCATGTGTTTGTTTGTACGAAACTTTATTGCTTCTGTTTAGCACTTCCTTGATTAATAAGAATTAAAAACTTCTAATTTTGTAGGTGTTCACGATTCATACATCGTTGTAATCTCTGGACGGTGGATTATGTACGACACTGGTGACTGGGATTTTAAACTTGATAGCGAACGTATGGGGAGGGTTATCTATGCGAAGTTGATAAGTTCTGTGGAAGACCTGAAGCGGGTCATTATGGAGTCATACGGTCTAGTTGGAAAGTCTTTTGTCGTTGAGATGTCATATTGGATTGGGCAAAACGGAACTGGTGCTATTGGTGAAAGAGAAGCTCCTGTTCAAATTTCCAACGACAAAGATTTCGAGTTGTTTACTTCAGCACGTAAGGTGGACAAGTACATCAACGTATTTGTCACATTCAAAGAGCAAATAGATGGGAAAATGGATTTTCTGAGGCCAATGGGAAATCTTTTGAAGTCCAAAGAAGTTGCCATCAGCAGCTATGTGGGAGTTGGGAGTACGTCTGCTGATGTGCACAGCCGGAATGAAGTTAATGACGGTGAGACTGATTTGACCGAAGATGAAATAATTCTGATGCGGGTTGCGGAAATTGAAGCAGTTTATGCCTCAAATGGGATGCGTGAGGTGGATGGAACTGCCTGTGAAGTTCAGAATAAAGTGTACACGACTGAAGATCCTGCGTTAGGGGAAGGCAAAGATGACGACGATGAGGATTATGATTACAATTTATGGCATGATTTTGTTGGACGAAATTGCGAATGGGATGATGATGACGCTGAGGATGGAGGTGTAGGTGGTGGTGCTCGAACGAACATAACGTATGGAGGTGTACGTGGTGAGGTGGCGACTAAAGCGAAGAATGATCGAACTAATCCTTCTTCAAACAAAGGCAGTGGTTCATCCACAAACAAACAGCGTACCGCAACCCAACCATCAAGTTTTGAAGATTACGTAGATGAGGGTAGAGATTACATAGTCTCATCTAGGAATTCGATGGTAAATCAAGAAGAGGACCCAAGTGTGGACAGCAGCTCCCAAATTTTGGTTATCGTGACTCCTCCAAAGCCGTCCAACATGCATACTCGGGAAGTTGACGACAGTGATGATTTCGTTGATCAGGTCCCGCATTCTTTTGCGTCAAGGCAGAAACATGATACATCTGATGGAGAAGACGAGGATGACGACTTTGTCGAACCTGTACCTAAGTGTGTTTCGGTTGGTCAGAGACATGAAACTCCGGATGGTGAAGTTGAGGATGACGACTTTGTCGAACCGGGACCTCAGTTTGTTTCGGGTGGACAGACACATGTAACCCTGATTGGAGAAGACGAGGCTGACGACTTTATCGAACCGGTACGTCAGTATCGAAGCCGTGAGGAAGACGCAAGAAGACGTCGTGAAAAGGATAAAGCTGATGACGAATCGCTCATGAAATCCGTTAGAGCCGTTGAGCTATATGGTTTTGAGGATGTAGAACCTTCGTCTAACAACGAAGCAGTTAGCGATTATACGGTCGATGATATTGACTTCACTCTAGCAGATGCTGATATGTACGTTGGGAAGCTGTTCAGATCCAAGCAAGAATTCAAGATCAGTTTGCACATTTATGCCTTAAAGCAGGTGTTCAGGTTCAAATTCCACAAACATGCCTTTAACTACGTCGCAGCGAAATGCATTGATAAAAACTGCAGATTTTATGTTATGGCTAAGCAATTGGGGGAATCTTCGACATATCAGGTGAGGAAGGCGCAACTGAAGCATGTCTGCACATCTGATGTTAAAGCGCAGTATAAGAAACATGCGACGTCGAAAGTAATAGCTGCACTTATGAGATCGAAGTATGAAAGGCTCCAAGCCGGACCGCGCGCATCTGAATTACCAGAGATGCTCCGGACAGAGTTCTTGTTTACGGCCACATATTGGAAATGTTGGAAAGCCAAAGAGTTAGCTACTGTTGCTGTACAAGGAACATAAGAGACCTCTTACAAGCTCCTGCCGAAATATTTCTATGTTGTAAAGTATGCAAATCCTGAGTCCATTACTCATATCGACACTGAAATAGATGATAAGGGAAAGACAAGGTTTAAGTACGCGTTCATGGCGCTGAAAGCTTGCATTGACGGGTGGAAGCATCTACGGAAGGTGGTTGTGGTGGATGGTACTCATATGTTTGGGAAGTACAAAGGGTGTTTACTAACTGCAAGTGGCCAAGATGCCAATTTTCAGGTATTTTCTATAGCGTTTGCTGTTGTAGACAATGAAACAAATGAGTCTTGGAGTTGGTTTTTTGAGAAGTTGACACAGATCGTAGAAGATGGCTCCGATTTATCTATTGTGTCTGATAGAGCATCTCAAATATGTGTTGCTAAAGATCGGTGGTATCCTCTTTCACACCATGGGTGCTGCTTCGTACACCTTCAGAGAAACGTTGACGCAAAATTCAAGAAAAGGAATCAAAAGCAAATGGTTGGCAGGGCGGCTGAGGTATTCAAGGTATCCCATTTTAAGAGACTTTACGAGGAGATCAAACTTACCGATAAGCGTTGTTGGGATTATCTTGAGAAGATCGATCCAAGACATTGGACAAGGTCACACTTTGAGGGCGAGCGGTACAATCTAATGAGCTCGAATATAGCTGAGTCTCTCAGCAAAGCACTAGTTCCTGCGCGCGATTCCCCGATAATGGCGCTTTTTGAGTTCATCAGACGCATGATTAGTCGTTGGTTTGTGAGTAGACAGCGAAAGATATCGAAAATGAGTGGTGAGATCCCACCGGCTGTTGACGAGTGGATGGAGAACAATCTAGAAGACGCACGAGCGTACGCTGTGATGCCTCTGTCTGCATTTGAATTTGAGGTAACTCTAAAAACAACTGGCTTCGGGAGTTCTGTTAATTTGGAAACCAGGTCTTGCACATGTCTTGAATTTCAGAAAGTTGGAATACCATGTCGACATGCCATTGCTGCGGCTATGTTTCGGGACTTGCAGCACTCAGAGTTTGTTGCAGACGCCTATCTAAAAAAGACATGGAATGAAACAACAAAGGGTGTTACACTCCCGGTTCCAGATCCGAACGATATTTTCATTCCTCCGGTGGTTAGTGAACTAATCATGTTACCACCAAAGACGAAGAGACCACCAGGACGTCCACCGACCAAGCATAAACGAGGTGCAGGAGAAATACCGGTGCGTCCTAATATCCTCTGAGTGTAGTAATGGATATTGGATATTTTCTGAATAAAGTCTATTATGTTTTTTACAGGAGGGGCCGAAGAAGAAGAAAAAAAACACATGTAGCCGATGTCATACCTCAGGTCACAACAAAAAGTCTTGTAAAGAACCGCTACCATGATGGGTTATATCTTGAGGAAATTTTATATATTGTTGACAAGGGAGTTCTTGTTTTTTGGAAATACAAGGTGTTTCCTCATAACACATCTAGAATTTTTTGGTGTTTATGTATTTTCTTATGAGATCTTGATTTGATGTTTCCCCCTTAATATGGTGTTCATGTTTATAACTTGCGGTGCACAACTCTTCTACATCGTATACCTAACATGATTTGATGTTAATTGTTTATACGTTGAGGTGTACGAATTCTGTGAAGCAAATCTAGCCGTTAGAAAGACATTTAAATACAATGTAGCCGTTGTTGTCGTTGTAATGCGGTTCAATAATAATATAGCCGTTACAACCTAAGTCTATTTAAGTATGACTGCTTGTTCTCCATCCACTCGTCTATATTTCACTTTTTTTTTTGTTCTCTCTTTTCTCTCATTTTTACACTAAAGATGGGACAATATAGCTATACACAGCCTTCCGAATCAGACTTTGGTGGGAATTACTCCAGCGACACAGATGATCGTGAGGTTGAAGATCTTATTCGTCGGGACCAGGCTGAGCTAGATTACAATTATGCTGCGACGATTCAGTACCCTCCGCAACCTGAGGTTGAATTTGGATTTCCGCAGACATGCTACTGTGGTGGTCGGCCTAAGCTAGCAACATCTCGCACTGTAAATGATCCTGGTAGAAGATACTATACGTGTGATAACGTTAACGATGGAGACTGTCATGTTCATAAATGGTGGGATGAGGCGGTAATGGAGGAGATGAGAGCTAGGGATACTCACACACTTCAATTGGCTGAAAAGGTAGATTATCTAACCTTCTTGAATGACTATGACCCACAACTTAACCAGTTTAAGGAGAGCCATAATGAGACTGAGCAGAAGCTGGTTAGGGTAGAAAAGTTAGTGTGTGAGTTAGCTGAACGGAGATCAAGGTTTACCAATGGCTTTGAATACTTTGTTGGTGGAATGTTTATTATATTAGTTTTACTTGGTTTGGTGATCATATTCAAGTAGATCTTTATTTTATAATGTAATAAATCGGATGAGTTATGTTTGATGTGTAATGTGTAATCAACTCTTTGATGTGGTTATTTGCAATGTTTTTTTGTTATGGTTTTGTAATAAAACTCAAAATGGCTGTTGTTCAATTAATATAGCCGTTGTAGCATAAATATAGCCGTTGGAATAAAATATAGCCGTTACTATGTCACCCTATTTAAGTACAATTGACAACACTCAACAATCTATCTTCACAACACTCATCAATCTCTCTTCACAAAACTCACCCGTACCACAAAAAATGACGGATCCTTACTATGAAGATATGAAGCATAAAAAAAGGGAGTATGATTATCTTTTCAATTCAGTGGATGCCACGTTCAAAATTCCAAAGAAGTGTTTCGGCCGTGGAGCTATCACAGTGGAAACTGATGAGGGAGGACGAAACTTCTACGTATGCAAAGATTTTAAGGTAATTTTGAAGTTCCCTTCTACAACGATGCTTTCTTTTTCGAAAAAATTTATTTCTTTATATATTCCTTGTAGAACGATGGTTTGCACATCCGACATAACTGCCTTACCGCCATCGAGGAAGAGCTGGATTGCTTGAAAAGTCAGTATGCTCAGGAGGTGTCGCTCCGCCGTGAGCTGCAATTTGAACTTCAGCAAATGCGTGAGGAGATCAAAGAGCTTAAGCAGTTAATTATGTAATTTTATGGATTTGTTTGAAGTATCTTTGATGTACTTATCTATTATGTTATTGTGATGTGGTATCTTTGATGTACTTATCTTTTAAATTATACCCCTTCGGTTACGTAGGCTTCATAATGTTGTAGTTTGAAATTACTACCTTCTGACACGGAGAAGACATCATCTTTATCCATATTTATACTAATTTTTGAATGAACTTAAGGTATTCTTATCTATCTCTCTTCGTTGGTGTATGAGCACGCGTACACTTATGGATTTAATAAGAAAATAAATTTAAATAAACTCTGCATACGACAAGAAAGTTTTTTAATTAAGACTCTCTAGACTCTGGTCTAATCAGTCAGATTATAAAGACTCTCAAGAGATTTACTTAAATTTAATTAATAAATTTTATTAGGCGTGTAACCTTGTTTCAACCGAAGAGTCGCAATGGAACGCCGCGTCTGTTACCCAATAATTATATTTTTTTTGGTAATATATATACTATTCTTCACCTCTGTTACATTTAGTATCTCTCTTCTTCTTTTCTCTGCAAACATCTTTTCATTCCTTTTGCTTTTCCGTTTCCAAAAATGGTTCAAGATACAACTCAAGAAAATTTGTCCGTAAAAAAATACAAGCGGTTCTTCTACACCCTTCCTATCATCCATCAACGGACCGAAGAGCAGTTGATCCAGATAGCCAAAGATGGCTTGAAGGAGGAGATCAGAAATGGTCTCGAAACGGAGGTGTTCCCCACTCTCGAAGCCCTCTTCGATGAGGCAGAGGAAGTCGAGGAGGCCTTGAAGGAAGAGGAAACTCCTCCTCCCAGCCCTCGCAAACGCCGCCGCAGGAGCGACGCTCAACGCGCGAGCAAACGTGCTCGCAAGGCGGCAAACCATGACCCGGAGGATGAGGGTTATGGCTATGACCGCGAGGAGTTCGCGGCGGAGGAGGGGCAAGGACCTGCCCTCGAAGACGACCTCGATGAGGATGAGGACGTCGGTGCGGAAGCTTCGAACCAGAGCGACGATACAATCGGTTCAGGGCAGTTCCGTATGGACGACTACCTAGACGGCTCCGACTCCACCACCTCCGGCTCCCGCTCCTCCGCCTCCGACTAGGAACCACCGCTTGTTTTCTTTTTATTTCTGTTATTTTTCTTTTTAGTATGCATGTTTTCTTTTTTTTTCTGTTATTTTTCTTTTTTTCTTTTATTTATGTAAATATTATAAGACTTTTAAATTATAATTAATGTTAAATATTATTGCTTACGGTTTATTTAAAATTTCTTCCGGTAAATTTCTAATTTTAAACTCAAAAACATTAAATACGAATGTGAAGATATACGAATACATACAAGGTATACGGATAATACTTAAGGTATACGAACTAAATACGAATACCATCAATATACGAATTCTTAATGTATACGCTGTATCAATACTTACGGTGTACGAATACTTGCGGTATACGAATATTCGTGGTATACTTACCCTATACGAATACTTGAGGTATACGTACCTTAATAGAATAGTTACGTTGTACCAATACTTACGGTGCACGAATACTTACGGTATACGAATACTTGAGGCTAAACGAACACTTGAGGTATACGAATACTTGCGGTATACGAATACTTGCGGTATAAGCATATTCGTGGAATACTTACGATATACGAATACTTGAGGTATATGAATACTTAGGGTATACGAATACTTGAGGTATACGAATACTTGAGGTATACGAACACTTGAGGTATACGAAAAATAACGGTGTACGAATACTACTGAAATATAGAAAACAAACAACATTGACATAGAAATAGATAACAAACCACATTGACATAGAAAACAAACCAGATTGACATTATCCGGTTAAACATGATCCGGTCTAACACAATCCGGTTCAACTAGTAAAAGATAGAAATTGATAACATTGAATAATAGAAATTTATAACATTGAGGATAACATAATAGCCTCCTACAGAATGTGAGAAATGTTGCAGCATATCCAAAACAGCCTGCAGTTTTTACAATCACCTTCGAAATCGACTTTGTAATCATGGCCATAAAGGCACCTTGGTGACTTGATTACCTTATCATCCGGAAATTTGAAAGTTGGACCATATCTGTTCATGTATGGCGCTCCAAATGATATCAAACGCCACTCTAGATCATCTCCCATTTCAACTATCGCATCCGACCGAAGCTCATAGTGATTAGCTGCGAACAACTGAAACAGTTTACTGGCTTCCTTGTCATTGCCAATACATACGTTGAAAATGCCGACTGTTAAGGTTGATAAACCATGATTTGGGACATTTGGTTGCAATATTCTAATACCCTCCTCAACTCCTAAGATCAGTGCTGCATAAAGCCCTTCATAGTAGATGGCGTTTGTGTTGCCAGCTCTTACGCACTTGATGAAAAACTCCCGGAACTGACCACCAGTGCAGATTTGACATGTTACAAAGGTCACCATTGGCGTAACATCACACATCCTTAAGACGGAGGGTTCGTGGACAAGTGCATAACCGCGTTTCCCAGCCCGCAAAAACCCACCAAGATAGTAAAATGAATCCTCTCCGACCATCTCGATTATTTTGCACAGAATTTCCTCTGGAAGATTAGGGATGTTTAGAGATGCCATACTATTTTTATTTTTGTTGGATATGTTTCCCAATAAGAAGCATTGAATAGGTCTAAGACCGCGTATACCACTATATATAAAGAAATCAACGAGGGGAGGAGGCTTATGAGTTAATAGGAACGTTATTGTCCCTCCCACATTTTGTACCTAACACACTCAGAAATAGTTATTGCAACCAATTTTGAAAATTTACACTAATACTTATTAAATGACACAGTAAAAACACCAACTACTTCTGAAATTGTTTTCATTGGAAACAAATAACTAACACACTATGGTCCGATCTTGCATTGTTATTATACTCCAATATATCTTGCCTAAACCGTAAACCGTAAACCGTAAACCCTAAACCCTAAACCCTAAACCCTGAACCCATGGAAAAAATAATAATTATCAGAGAAACAAGTGCATTTCCAAGTCTGAAATCTTCAAGTTGCAAACTAAGAAACAAGTGTAACAGGTCAGGCACAAGTTATATAAGAAACATGTTTGAACAAAAGATAGAAGATAAACAATGTTTAACCATCGTTTTGAACTTTTGGGTTTCCAATAAATTCTTCATAGGTGTCCAAAGCGTATTTCTGACGGAATTTGTCCACCTTATTGTCATCGATCTGCCCCATATCCTCATACGAGTATCCCGCTGCATGCATTTCCAGAAATTTAACCGAGCATGGTCCACAGTCGCTAGACCTTTCGTTGAAGTAAATATTGTCTGGACGCACCCATGAAAATGCTTGGTATTCTTCAGGATGACTACTATCGGTAGGAGGCGAAAACGCAGCTAAGACATGAGGCAATGCGCGTAGGAGATAAGCCATGTGGTTGTTCACCTCATTATCAGACGGATTATGGGGAATGTTGCAGTCCAAAATCTCAACTTGTCTGGATGTCAAGTTGATCACAAGACCAACCCAATGATCTTTTCCCCACATCATTGGGGCGTACACCCTGTCCACATCAACCAACAACACCTTCTTCTCATTCCGACGCAGCGTTTTTCCGGTGAAACAGAAACTCACAAGCCCTCCCCACTTGAATCCCAATTTATCTGAGGCCTTCTCGAACTCTGCGAACTTTGATATGATGCCCGCAATACTGAAGTAGTCTACAAATCGGCACCTCCGAATCAGATAATTGCTTCCATGTCGCCTTACTAGCATACTAATTAGCACAGAAATATGCTGAACAATATTTACAAACCATTAGAACTCCCAACATTAAATCGGTGGAAATCCGAGTAGTAACTTCAATAAAAGGGACTAAGTTCAGATGTATTACCTCCGTAGTGACCCAATTTGTTGGCCTCGCCAACGACAGGAAGAACTGATTTGAGACATGGATCCCAATAACAATTTCGAATTCCCTGCGATTTGATAGCAAACAAAAAGTCAATATTAAACAGCCGCAGTCCGTCCAAGAAATTTAGACAGTATATCCAAACAACTTACTGTTCCGGTTTTTCGCGAAGAATATTTTGAAACTCTTGAAACTTCGCTTTCTCCAACTCTGCTAAGGGAGTATATTTGGGTTTCTTGCAACTTTGGAAAAGGGTCTTCAATCTCTTGTCTGGGGTGTACACTCCTCCAATCTTTATAGAACGTCTCGGAATACGCTTGGTCTGGAGGTCATCTTTTTTGGTTGAGCTAATTCGAATACATTTCCCTTCTACCTCTGTTTTTTTGGATGACCTAGTAAGATATCGACTCCGCTTCGTCATCCGAACGTCTGGTGTGCGAGATTCAGTCATCGGATCATCCTCTGGTGGTGTCTTGTAATCTTCAGAATTTGTCGGTGACGCTTTACCAGCTTGTTCCTCGGTAACATCCTGCAATGTCATGATTTAAACCAGTTCAAAATCACGGATGGACATATGCTATAAAGAACATTACAATCGCACCTCCGGCGGAAAGACATAAGATCTATGATGAGCCCAAACGGACAGAATTCTACAAGTGTTATCCTGGGGATCTTTATACTCATTTTCACACCGTGTCCCCTTTTCCACCTCTTCTGCTAACAAATTTAGCCCTGAAATTGGACACTCATCTTCCCCCTCGCCCTGACAACGTTCAGATATAGCAAATTCAATTCTGATGTAGTTTAAATGTAAATTTGTACACCTAACAACTTGGGTGTATACCTGCCAAACTAGACTGAACACCTGAACCTGAACACCTAATCAAACTAATATGTACACCTGCCAAAATAAGCTGAACACCTAATCAAACTAATATGTACACCTGAACCTCAGAAACTCACATGAATGCCTCACATAAAACTTGACCAAGAAAATCTGTATACCTGACTACTTAACCTAAACACCTCATCAATTCAACCTGAATACCTGACCAAACAGATCTGTATACCTGATTACTGAGGCTGAACACCTCATAAATTAACTTGATTACCTTAACTAACCTGAATACCTGACCAATAAATCTGTATACCTGTACACCACATAAAATAACCTGAATACCTGAACTAGTAAACTGAATACCTGACCAAACGGCGTTCACACATCGACTTCTGGAATGTTTGCCGGCTTCGAGAAAGAGGGGCCTTCGCCCGCCATTGAATCTACCTACACGTTGATTTTAAAGGCAAAAGAGTTTGACCGGGTTCCTTACATTGTTTATCATTACAAGTTGTACGAGCAGATTGATTACCTTTTCCCAGAAGCGATCATTTGGCGTACGACCACCTGCATGATTATCATCATGCATTCTCATCGTCTCATTGTCGCTAAACCAATCGCCGTTGTTCTTCTTGTGTTTCTTACTATAAGACCCACATATTTCAGCTTCAACATTACCATCACCACTGTACGAACGTCGCTTCTTTGGAACTTCCATCCCGGCAGGGTCAGCATTACTGTTGTCTCTGTTGTCTCCTGTGGTTTGCGGAAAAGTGAACGAGCCTCCCCTAACATGATGCAACCAGTCAAAAATCTCGTTCCGTAATTCACCCAACTGGGTTTTCAGTTCAACTCGAATCCACTCTTTCAGCTCTTGCTCCTTATCTGATAAGTTCCCCGGTTCAGCCTGTTTATGAATACCACGACGAGGTCGATTAGGACGCTGAGGCCCCTGAGTCGAACATCCAGTCAGAGTCTTTCCCAAACCGCCTAGACAGTTTGGGACACTTTTTTGGGACACCAACACCTTCACACTTTCCGGCTGGCTTCAGAGGTGTAAGGGATGAATCACCTCCCTTAAAGTCTGTTGCTTTGAACTCGTGCCCTTCCCGCAGCTTACGAACTAAGTTATCTATTCGGGGATCGATTACTTGTTTCTTCCACTTTGGATCCCTACCTTCATCTGGGATTGAATACGTAACAACAACCTCAAACAAAGAACACAAGCATTCATAAGTACACAAAGTTTGAGCGTCATCACTCATGTTATGCAAATACGATAGACAACAAAATTGTACCTCAGTTTGGGTTTCCACGAGAAGTATGTCTTCAAAATTCAGAAGTGGATTTGTTGAGTCGCATCCTTCAGGTTCTTCCAAGAAAGTAGTCGTTTTATTAGGTTCATGAATTTTCTCAAGCAATGAGGGGATAACTTTAAAAGCAAAAAGTTGCAGCGCCAGAGGGAACCCATAACAAGCTGTTGACTGCTGTTTCAAACGAAGGCGCATGACCGACAGGGATTTATACATTTTAGAAGGATCAGAAGGTTGAGGTGGTGTCAATCTAGACAGAGTGCTGAGAAATGCCTCTCTCCCCCATGGATATTGAAGAAATGATTGCGTGTCTTCCAGCATCTCGACGTAAGCAGGCATCAAACGAAGTAGTTTGTGACCACAAATCAGAAGACCATCTACAAGCGCAATGAGAGCTAGTGGCAAACGCTTCCACTCAGGAAGACTCGCCTGCCCAAGCATCCGAAGAACATCTGCCACAGTCACGTCTTCATCGTCAGTTCCAAACAACTCTTTCCACATACGGCCAGGTGTGGCATCGCTGGATTCTGAAACGTTTCCTACTTTTTCCCTTTCAGGCTCGCATTTAAGACCCGTGATGTCTCCGAACTCACGCAGAGAAAAACGCAGTGGCTTGTCTGCAAACAAGAACCATAGCTCATATAACCGGTACGTCACCAGCTGACGGCTGAGGAGAGAATGTACCAGTTTCGCAGAGTTTGAACACCGCGATACAGGTAAGTGGAACAGAGCTCCAAACTGACTATCTAACAATAGTTTCAATTCAGGGGAGCCTCTCAACAACTTCACTAACGATCCTATGATACTCGCCTTTGAATAGATGTTCAGTCGAGGTTTGCCAGGATAGCAATTACGTGCAAACAGTCTTTCCGGGAAAGCATGCGTAGTCCCAATAAATTCAGGTGCGTCCGATGAAGCTGGATCTTGTTCGGTTGATGCAACTTCATCTTGTTCGGTGGATGCAGGTTCCTCTTGTTCGGACTCCGTGCTCATATCTGAAATATAATAATCAAATCAAGCCGAATGCCCAACGCTTTAATTTTTAGAACTTTTTCCTAATAATTTAAGAGAGAAACTTAGCTAAAAGAGATACCTGCGTAACGAGGCGCAGTTTTGCCTACTCGGCGAGTTTTCTTGGGATTTGGTTCTCTATCACTGGCGGATTGACTACGAGTCACCCTCCTCGACGGCGTTACGCTGGAGGGGGATACCATCTCTACTGGAGTCTGCTGGCGAAAGGGGTCGTCCTGTCTCGTATCTGCTCGCAGTCTCCAATTCGTGTCTCCGAAGTTTGGTTTTCAATTGTGTCTCAAATCTGGGTTCAGTCGAGGCTGATTCTTGATGTCTGCTTTTCAATTGCAGCTGTTTAGAGGTAATTCTGGTCAAAGCACAAGACGACCAAAAGTGGCAATTTTAAAAAATTTCAAAATCTTCTCGTAATTTAGTTTTTCTTTAATTTCTCAAAATTTTCCTAATTCTTTCTTTTTAAATTATTTTATCATCTCTTTATCCCATTTATAAAAGGAAAAATGCGTAATGGCAGAGTCGTAATATCAAGAATCACGCGCACCCTCTACCGACAATTCACAAGTCTGGAAAAAGCGATTTGCCCAATTCTCTAATTTAAACTTGAGGTGGTCCAATTCCCTAATTTCAAACTTGCGATTTGCCCAATTTGCCAATTTTTTCTTTTTTTTCTAACAAAATGATATGTCAAGAGCAGATTTGGTGGAATCAAAGCGTGATTCACCAAAGTAGAGAAAATAGTGATGAAACGTTGAAGGTGAGAATCAAGACAATGCAAGAAGACCTTATATTTGCAAAATAGCGGTTGCCAAAAGAGAGACCAACAACCAGTGGCGGATGTACAGCCCACAAGGGTGGGGCATCTGCCCCCTATGGATTTTTTTTTTTTAAAATCTTTACTATCTATAATATATTTTGGAGAAATTGGATAAATCCCCCCCCCCCTTAAAATATCAAATCTAGGGTTAAATATACTTCATCTCTAAAGTTTAAATTTTTTGCCCCCCATAATAAAACTTTCTAGATCCACCATTGCCAACAATCCTTGGCTTAAGAAATGTAAATTTCCCATGACCATCATGGTTCGACAGGTCAATGGAAATAGATAACTTTGTATGCCAGATGGATCAATACTTATAACAATATTCTTATCAACGAGTTGGCAAATATTAAGATAGCCACATTCTATCCCAAATATACAACCATACTATCGTAGCGAAGGCGTCATGTCGATATTTTGTTTTTAACACTGAAATATATCAATCATTATAAATTATACAAGGGTGAAAATACAGGTTTGAAACACAGAACCAGCAGGAACATCAATTCCTCTAGAAACTAAAGCCAGCATACTTACAAGAATTATCTGAAACCAAAATTACACCCTAAACAAAGATTAAGAGTAAACACTGATAGAAACCTAAAATAAAAATAAAAATAAAAACTCAAGCAAATAAATTCATCGCAGAATGAGGAAGGAGATAAGCACAAACCATCAATCGAACTTATTTTTGGGGGACTTTGAAACTTTTTATACTTCTTTGGTATACGACCTCACAAGCAATGAGCAACAACATAAAAACAAACCTAGGAGGAAGAAGACCATTTTACCTCAAAACCCTCCAGGGAAAGGAGCGGAAGAGCCGTAGCTCCGAATCTTTGAACCATGAGCCAGAAATTTCACCAAACCCAACAGAAATCAGCCATCACAACCGATGACAAGGATACGCACATCTTCCCGACCACGAGAGACAAACACTATGCACAAGCAGATATGCTAGGAACACAAGAGAAGATGAGAGAGAATCCCAATTAGAATCGAAGGAAAAGTTCTAAGTGAGATAACACTGACAACCACCATCACTCCGAGCTCATATCTGTAAATCTAGATCTAGGTTTACACCAGAGCAATTTTAATCTTTGATAAAAAAAGACATGCACAGAAGAAAGGAGTAAGAAAAAACACAAACCGGACCGCCGGTGGCTATGGAAGTCTACTCCATCAGTAGGAAGCATTATTTACAACTAAAGAGATGTAGAAAGAATACAGGGAATTTTTTTTGTGTCAAGTCGATGATAAACATGGCATTTGTCAGATATGTACTTGGGAAGTTAAAGAAGGAATTTAAGCAGAAATTCTATCTAATAATGTCATATATGATGCATATAGGAAGCTGAAGGAACTCTGACGGAAAGGTAAGATCCAAAAATACTATTCTTCATTACATAATTCTCCAATATTGTCAGTTAAGACATTGCTTAGTCTTATATTTGAAAATGCAGAATTAATTTCTTTAGTGTGTTGGATTTCATATAGTACTAAACTTTAGTTTAGCCCAATCCAACTCAAGTTTCTCATAATTATTGATATCAGACCCCAACTCAGGCCGTTGGAACCGACCTACATATAAAATTGAATTGCTACCAAAGTATTAACATTTACGAACTGCGACTCAAAACAGTTTAACATTTATTAAATTTCTGAGAACTACAATCAGAAAGAAAAATGATTAGATTAAAGTCCTAAAAGACACTTCATTCTTAATACATTTATTTATTTTTCATTCTTAATACACTTTTAATCCAAATCTGTATTAAAAAAAATCCTCAGTCCTCCAAACACTTCATAGGAGCACTCCAAGTCGTGTTCTGAACATGTTCTGACAAAGACAGATACTTTCTCCAATCATCAAGAACGAGATTCAGATCATGAAGCTTCTTCTCTAATCCAATGCAACAATTTGCATGCATCGTGCAAACCAAGTTTATGTCTCTACTCGTTTGACAAAACCCACCAAAGTAAACGGTGTCGAAGAATCTCATTTGAATCCCAATCTCTGTAATGAAAGGCTTGTGCTTGATTCTATTGAACACATCTTGGTCGTGTAACTCTGGATAGTCTAGACGAGATTTGTGCCAGAATTTGTAAAACTCAACACTTCTATTGTTTGATCTGACGTATGTGAAGCCACCATTGACCCAATTGTTTGAATCGAAAGGATCCCCAAAGAATCTGTCACATGCCATTTGAAAATCTCCATCTGGATATAGCCGAGGAAATGGATCTCGAAGCCACATTATGTCTGTGTCCTATAAATTTACATAAACAAATCAAAACCACTAAATCAAGTCTCGTTAAGAGAGGTCTACTCAATAAATGATAATTGAACTACATGGTTAGACCTTACTTTAGGAGATTTACTGTCCTACGGATAAAAAACCTCCTTACTCATTAAAAAAAATATATTACAGAGAAATACAGAATTAAAGCCACTGATTAATACCGTAAATATGAAGTTGAAACCCATCTCGAGAACTTGTGTAAGAAGCTCGATTCTGCGCCACATCATCTTGAGATAGTCAGGAGTGTTGTAAACTTTCTCTCCGGAGAAATCAGTTTCTAAGGTTTCAATTTGGTAACAATTAGTATGAAGTTGTGAGCATCGTTCAAACGCCTTGCGATCCAAGCAAACCACTACTACGTGTTTCAACAGTTGTTGTGTTCCTTGCCCGATACGAAAACTCTCTAGGAAAAGATCGAACAAAGAGTTTGGCTCTGCCCAAGCTTGGTTCAGTGTCGTTATAATCACTGTATTGTTCTTCATCGTAGCATTCTCCAAAATCCCCTTGAAACTGATCTTTGGTTTGGCCTGAAGCAACAACAAATTAGACAAAAGGAAAATTAGACCAAAGACTACAGATTCAAACCCTAGAGATCAGATGAAACAGAGTTTTGTATAAGAACTTACTGTTTCTTGAGAAATCTCTGATGAGTTGATATTTGGCAATGGTGGAGAGGAGGGAGAAGCGACAAGAGAACTGAGATTGTTGACACTAAGTCGTTGCAGAGGATAAGCTGCTTTGTATAAAACAAGACATGAAGCAGACAAACAAAGAAACAGAATCAAGATTCTTTTTACTTCCCTTTGCCCGAACATAAATTCTGAATCAAGACATTTACTGCGAGACCAAGAAGAAGAAGAGGAAGACGAAGAACTCATTGTTCAACTTTTTTTTTTCTTCTTCTTAGACTTCTTTTTTGTCGGTTCTTATATAACGTGCGAGACCAAAAGTTATGATTGGCATTTTTGTAACAGCAATGCTCGTTATTATTTTATTGTTTGTTTATTAATTTTTACTCCTAGTTAAGATAGACTTATTCCAAAAAACAAATAAAAGTGGTAGAATCGTGTATTGTTATCTTATTGTGAATTATTGAGTTTCTTTTTAGCGATTTCTTTATTACTAGATGGTTGGCCCGCTTATGCGGGCTTAATAATCTTATAAATATTTATTGATACATATATTATTATTTCAATAATTATCATGATAAGTTATGTTTATACTCTTAAATTTTTAAATTGGCGATATATGTATCTATAATTAAGTTTCTCATTACAATATATATATCCATGACTATTATTGAAATTAATTTTTAATATTTATGATTAAAAATATTATTTTCAGATAACAACATAATATATATCAGAACTGTTTTATTTATTTTTGGCCAAAATTGTATTATATTAATTTATGTTCAATTATCTAATCTAATAGATAAACATAAAATTATTAAAATAAAAATTTAATTATAGTACATATTATATATAATTATTTATTATATACATGATCATATTATCTTTATTCATGCCAATTAATACACATGCATTAGTCACTAAAATTAACTTTTTATAAAACCAAACATATTTGTGTTGGTGTCTAAAATCTATTAGTGTCCTAAACCTCTATATTTACCACTTGATCACAAGATCCTGGACAAATAGTGTATAATTTTTGGATTTTAATTGTCAACTTTTAGTTTTTGTTTCTGAATTTGTGGTTTTTGATTTTGATGTAGATTTTAGTTTTTAAATGCCAAATTATTTAGTTTTTTTATTTTGATATATTTAAAAAAGTCCTTTTATGTGTTTAAGATTTATCAAAACTAAATTTTACAAAACAATACTTTCAAATTGTATTTTACACAAAATTATGAAACACTAGAAATGACAATGACAAATTATTTTTCGAAAAGTCTAAAAAAACCCTAAAAGCCCTATAGCCCTATAAGAGCCGGGCCGGACTTTGAATTATAGGCCCAAAATATTTTTGGACCGGGCTGAGCCGGACTCAAATATTTACGGGCTTAACGGGTTTGGGCCGGGCCGGGCCGGACCAGCCCGAATTGACACCCGTATCAACCTGTCATGATAGACCTTTCCTCACGTTTATTTTATTTACTTTCGTAAATAACTTTGGGAGATTTGCAATTATACTACAAAAAAATATTGGAATTACTACGAAATTTAACTGTTAAAATATTGAGTCGTAATAACAACGTCGCGTTTACGTCGAAATAAAAATTCGTAGTAAAATCCACTTAAGGTTACAAGTAACCATTTCGTCGTAAAATTGACGTAAAGTTACGTCCACATACAGATGAAAATGAATAACGTTGTAAAAATATTGTAAAAGAACAACCAATTTACAATAGTTATATTTTACTTTGTTTTAATAACTATTCAGTTAAGTAGTTGGTGAAAACGTGTTTTTAGTGGACTATGCCAAACTAATTTCGTTGTAAAAGCTTTGTAAAATAGTTGTAAATTGGAACTTAAAAAGTTGTAAACTTTGTAGTTGTAAGATAGTTGTACAATTTCACCAACCTAAACTTGGAATCTCCTATAAAGATGACATTTGATCATTTTCAAAGTCACACAAAAAAAGAGATCAAAAATGTGAAACCTAAATTTGGATGTACACGCACAAAGATTCTGACAGGAGAGTAACGGATGCATTTCTCAACGGTGCGGAGATATTCATGTTCCAAGCTTGTTCTACACCACTCACGCAAGAAACCGGTAAGATGTTATGTCCAAGTCGGAAGTGCAAGAATACCAAATTTGTCAGTAGTAAAATCGAAGTTTTACACCAAATTACAATATATGGTTTCAACATGGAGAGAGTCATGATAGAAATGAAGCTAGTAGTAGTAATAATAATATTATGGCTGCTAACGAAGAACCAATTCAGTTGCATAATGAAAATGATGAGGAGTTGACGGTCGATTATGATATGATTGACGACATGGTTGCAGATGAATTTTTAGAAACAACTACAACAATAGCTGATCAAACTGCTCTTAATGCTGAATAACCTAACTTGAAAGCAAAAATGTTTTATGAAATGTTTGATGCTGTAAATCAACCAATCTACGCTGATTGTAGAGAAGGACTCTCTAAATTGTTACTTGCAGCTAGAATGATGAATATTAAAACATATTATAATTTATCTGAGAATTGTATGGATGCATGGGCTCAATTGTTTAAAGAGTATTTGCCAGAACACAACGTGTCAGCTGAATCTTATTATGAGATTCATAAATTGGTTCATAGTCTTGGATTGCCATCAGAGAGGATATACATTTGCATAGAAAATTGCATGATCTACTGGAAAGATGATGAGAACCTGGAAGAGTGTCGTTTCTGCAAGAAGCCAAGATTCAAACCGCAAGGACGTGAGAGGAATAGGGTACCGTACCAAAGGATGTGGTACCTACCAATTACGGACATGCTGAAACAGTTATATCAATCTCAGGAGACTGCTGGAGCGATGAGATGACATGCATAACATGTCCAGAAGGATGGTGAGATCGTTCATCCATCAGATGCAAGAGCGTGGAAACATTTGAACAAAGTACACCCAGATTTCGCAAGTAATAGTCAGAATGTTTATCTTGGGTTATGCGTAGAAGGATTTAGTCCATTTGAAATGTCTGGAAGGAAATATTCATTATGGCCTGTGATTCTTACGCCGTACAACCTGACACCAGAGCTGTGCATGGAACGTGAATTTTTATTCATGAATGATACACCATGAATTTGACCCAATTTTAGTCATGATATATAAGAATTTTAGGATATATTTAATTTGTTTTGGAGTCTAGATAGCATATTTACATGTTCAGGAGCAATTGGAGAAAAGATGGTGATTTTGGAGTATTTTGGAACACTTTAGAGATTTCACCCGAGATGACCATATCGCCACCCGAGGTCGACACAAAGAGACGCGTTGATCGATACACCTTCAATGATAACGATGGGAAAAACGCAGAAGTCCAGTTTGGTCACAGTCGACTTGAAACCCAACATTCCATCTATTTACCAAAATACCACTGACGAGTTTTAACCTAATTATTTAGTATTTATGTCTTGCCTAAGTGTTTTGGCACATATACGCTTTTAGACACAGTTTTTACCTAAGGTTTTTACACCATTGTTTTGTGAGAGAGAGAGAGTTACTATTGAGAGTTTTCTTGAACACATTTATTTCCATCTATTCTATTCTATGCAATTTTATTTAATTGTTATGATGCTTTGCTTGGCTATGTCTGAGTAAACACCTTTGTTAGATTTAGGATTCAAATAGGTTTTGAAGGATTAGCCCCAAATATGAATACTTGAGCATGTGATATTCATCTTAGAAGATTTCTCTTAATGCTTGTTATGATATAAAGTCTTATTCCGCCGAAATTTCTCCATATGTGTACAAAAAGCTAGTCATTCATCAGGTGTCGACACCATCTTCACAAATTTAGAAGAGTATGTCACAAAAACACCTCAGAAAATTGTAAAGTCTTCATGCACTCCGTAACTCAAACCAGAGTTTCATATTCTGCATGTAAAGGTGAAAGGCTTCGTTCAGCGATTCATCGCCCCCCCCCCGAACATCTTGTCTTCTGATCCTAGAGTTTTGCAGAACCACCCCTGACCTGTAAATGGATCTTGCTTATGTCAAGCGGTATCAACACATAAATATTTTGTTAAGTCCATAGTTTGCCAATGAGGATTCGGTACAAACCTATTTTGTTCCTTTGTGTATATGATCTGATCCTCGGCCACAAAGCTCCTTCCACTTCCGCTATACGAAGAAACTTATTGGTTGCCATTCATGTTAGTATAAATTTTATCATTTATGTTTTCCATATGTACCACATAATCCAAGGAAAATAACTAAAATCATGATCTTGTGGAAGTCTCCAAAACAGATAGTCAATATTGGTAAAGACAGAAGCTAATTAAAAATTATGTGGTGGGGGATGGGGGTGCCGGGGGGGGGAGGAAATCTTAGACAAAGCCAAAGTTTGCAAGAGCCATTGGACACTCAAATATCACATGATTGATGGATTCCTCCTCTACTATGCACCGTGTATCACATTCAATCCTCCGCGCTTGTTAATTTTTTTATAAACGGTAATATAGCTGATATAACTTGCCAAACAAAATGCCTCAGTTTTGGTGAGCATCTCAGTTTCCATACATTTCCCAATAATGGCTTAGTATATGGTCCGTAGTATTCATGTTTTTGTCCCTTGTCCGGGTACATTGTTTATGTTCTATATCCTAATTTTATTGTAAAGATACATGATTGTGTCGAATGCCATCCCTAGAAACTAGGGAGATGAGATCGACTGATCGCTATATCTTTAATGATTTTCACATCTTCTGGATAAACATATGCATTAAGCCAATCCAGATTCCATGAAATATCAACCGAATTGATGAGATGTTCCACTTTTTAAATATGTTAATAAATATAATGACTTCTTAATTTGAGGTTTGAATAAATTACTATTCATAATTTTTTTCTTTTCTTCAGTTTGAATATAATTATTAGTTCTTTTATAAAAGTTTAGGAAATATTTATGAAACTGTTTTTTCGTTTTGGAAAAACTTGCAAATAACCCACGTTCTGGTGACTGTAGATAATCCACTAGTAAGTAGAACTTGAACATCTCGATTTGAAGGTCTCCTCCTTGAAGGCTGTTTCTTGAACTGACGTTTGCTGTTTTCCACACCATGAGTCTTCCATTGTTGATAAGAAGCGTGATAACAAAATCTATAAAGCCAAGGATTTACTCCCTGGTGTTCTAATATCATAAGAACATTTCAAAAACAAGGTAGATTTGTGTCTTAAAGACATTATTGAACATAAACTAAAAATAGTTCAAAGAGCTTTATTGAAACGCAAAGAGAAAGAAAGAGAGACTTTAGGAATCTAGAATAATTTATTGATTTCATATAAATAGTTTAATTGGGGCTGCTACTAGGAGCAGCAAAGATTCCAACTACAAGCATATAAAGACATATTTGTATCACTTCTAGAAAACCTATTACATGTTACTTAAACTTTCTAATGGATCACAAGTTGGGCTTGTGTGTAGGCTTCAATAATATAAAGATATATTACTGTGTCTTCAAACAACCATCATAAGCATTGGTTGAATTTCCATACGCGTTACTGCATTCAACTATTGGCTTCTTTCCATCAATCGTAGTAATATCAATTCTATCTAGAACGATATCTTTGCAAGATGTGACTTCGCTGCAATCTATCTTTATAATCTCATCTTGTCGTGACGTTCCACGAAAATCCACGAATGTCACGTTGCTAATGGCCACTGCTGATGATTCCTATTAAATAAAAAATATACAAAAATAAAATAACCTAAATTCTACTTTTTTTTGGGCAAACCTAAATTCTACTTAGAAGTTTTATATTTTACTGAAAGAAAGAAAATAACTTACCTCTACGTCGATACGTCCCTTGTCTATATACTGTTGATCGATTATAATTGGATTTTTGGTTTCAGTGAGTATGATATCCTTGAAAACTATATTCCTTGCATATCCTTTTCCGTTCTAAACATTAAAATTAAATAAAAATAAGTAAAACAAGTCGTATCATTATTATAGCACTCCATATAATTCTCTCTTTTTTTGAAAAAAACACTTCATTTCATTCTTATATAGACAAATTTAATTAAAGATTTATTACCGCCACTCCATTTAATTCTCTCTCTCTTTTTTTGAAAAACACTTCATTTCATTCTTATATAGACAAATATAATTAAAGATTTATTACCGGCCATGTCTTAATTCTCGCTCCATTGTTCGTCTCGTTGAAAGTGCAGTTAGTCACTTGGACGTTCTCAACTATAGATTCTTCTCCATCTTTTCCTAAACTTCCCACACTAATATAATCATAAACGTAAAGAACAAATTTGTTATAAAACCTAAAAATTAATATCCAGGACCACATTGCATCCTCATTCCATGTCCAAGAAAACATACACGATCAAAGATATACCTTATTCCATGTCCAGGACCACATTGCATCCTTGTGATGGAGATATTTATACTTCCACTGTTCAAAGCTACACAATCATCTCCTGCAAAGATTTTGAAATACGTATAGCCATATTATACCATTTAAATTGGAAATTTAGTGATCCCAAAAAGGAGAGATATCTAACTACGTACCTGTTCCAACCATAGTGTCATATATTTCAACATCAGTTGATGCTGAAATATCAATTCCATCGGTGTTAGGACTATCACCAGGCGCAATAAGTTTTATCTGGGTGATTTTGACTTGTCTGCAATCGTTGATTGAGATATGGTTTCTCGGGCTATCGAATGAGGTTATTCCATTTATTTCAAGATTATTGCATCCTTGAAAATGCAATTGCTACAATATAAAAGAGAACCTTTCGCTATGAGCTTTTAGTAGCGGAATTTTAAAGTCAATTTAATATATAAAAACTATATGTACTCACAGTAGGGTGTTTAGAAGCTGGCGTATTGTCCTGGATTGAATGAATATGAGAAAGAAAAAAACATTAGACCCACATTTTCTGATTATAAATACAACCACAGAAATTTCACTTCTTTTAATATATTAAAATATTTCACCTCCCAGAAAGATGAACCACGTCCATTGATTGTTCCTGAACCAAGGACCGTTAGACCGATGATTTTATTAAAACTGACCCATTCGCATGACTTCAAATCTGACCATGCTTCTTTGTTAAGAGGGGCGACAATCTTTCCTTCCAACTGTATAGTTGATCAAAAATACATTCCAAATCAACACATAAACGTTTTCTAATAAATAAGTTTTCAAATGGATTTTAAAAATATTAATCTTTCAGTGTTACCTGAACTTGTACAGATGGAGAGTTACAAGGACCTTGAAACACTAGAGGTTGTAGTAAAAAGGTATTATCTGAAGGAATAAGGAGTGTTTTATTATTCCCACCACTACTGCACATAGCTTTCCATGCTTCTACAAAAGCCTTTTCCCAAAAGAAAGAAACAAATTTATACAAATTAGTAGAGGAATAACTAAATATTTGTAACAAAATTATGATCTACTTGTAGGAACGAGTAACAATAGAAAAATAATAGTAAATATATGGCTAGATCATTTTTTGGTTAGACTACTAAAAGTTTTTAACAAGAAAACCATTATTATCTTTTCAAAAAGAAAAAAAACCGTTATACAAAAACATGGCGCCAATCATGGCTGGGAATCATGGCCAATCCTTTAGAACATTCATTTAATGAAAAAAAATTTTGATTCAAAATTATTTATAGTGCAAGAAAATTATCTCAAAATTTCAGTGTCATCCAATGTTTTAAAAACCGGACCGGATGCCGACTCGGCGTACTTAGTGGTTGACTGGTCGGATCGGATGCCGACTCGGACACTGTCATCACTTTTCTTTTCCAAAAATAAACATGATTCTAAAATTTATAGGCTTATAATTTTCTTTTTTTCTTTTTCGCTGGAAATTATTATAGCTTCTCTTGATAGAGTTTAAACTAAAGAGTCGTGTTATAATTTTTTTTAAAAAAATAGATAATATTTTAATGGAAAAATTGAGATTATGTTTTTGCAATATTATACCTTTGAATCATCGGTAGTACCATCTCCCTTAGCACCAAATTTAAGGACATCATAGATTTGACCATTTACAAATCCAAAATTGACTAACGTCAACATGAACACAACACGTACTATGATTTCCTACAATATCCAAAAGCAAGATCAGATGGAAATAAACATATCAAGTCAAAGAGAAATATATATATATATATATATATATAAACTATATTTAACATTATATGTACCATTCTCTGAGGATGATACGATGATTTCATTAACAAACGAAAAAGATGATGATCAGATGAGTGAATGTAAAGGTATTGTTGTGTCTATGTATTTGTTTATGACATATTTATATACTTATAAATCATATACTTTGTTCTGAAATTCGCAGATTTTATACCTAAATACACTCAACAAGTTTATACATATAGGGGATGCATTTACTGTATCAAACTATATGCATGTATATCCAGTTAGAGTATTAGATTTAGACAAAAATCTCCATTCAAAATTTTAAGAAATTAAAAATCTCCATTCAAAATTTTAAGAAATAAATACTATATAAACAATCAAGAATATAAGTTGCAAGAGAGATGAAAATGCATAAACGGAAAAAAATAAAATGCACTAAAAATCCAATGTATAATTTGATTTGGGTGTATATTATCATCAGATTGATTTAACCTAATGATATTTTTAAACGTAATTATTATTTATATGTAACTTAATAGAACTGATATCGAAAATATACATATTCTTTTTAATTATTTGTAAGCATTAAAATAAATATTATTGTCTAAGATAAATTAAAGATATGAAACTCACTTATTTAATAACCCATTATATTCTTGTTTTGACTTTATTTTCTACTAAACTCACTTATTTAATAACCCATTTTATTCTTATTTTGAATTTATTCTCTACTAAATTTTATGAAAATATTAAAAATCATCTCTTTGATTTTTAGTATTAAAAGAACATTTTTATTCTTCAAAAGAAAATATAGTATAATTCAGAAAAAGATCTTAACCATAACGGTTAAATCCAATACATCTAAAAGCAAAGGTTAAATGGATTTTTTAAAATACTAATCAAATCGTTATTTACATTGTCATATATATATATATATATATATATTAATTATATATAAAAATCAGTTGACCGTAACATATGTAATGTAATATTGATGAATAATTTCACGGATAACGATTCCATGATGTAGATTTCCATGTTAGCATTTGGATCAGCGGATGGTTTTACATTTATAATATTTTGGATGGACATTGTTGGAGCAGAATCAATCACATAAATCTAGCTGAGAAAAAAAAACCACTCACGACATACTGAAGTAACAAGATATGGCCTATTGGCAAAACCCAGCCCAAAAAGGCTACTTTGCAGCACAAAATAGCAAGCTCCAAGTCTATAGGTAAACATCAAAGTCCTGGTCACTTCACGGTCAATCGAACCGAGATCTTCGGAGCAAGGCATGTCATGTGTGCCCTAGATACGTGGAGTAGTTAGAGCAAACTAACAGTATAAAAGACAAAACCAAATTCATTATTGAGGAGCGTAATTTGACTTACCTACTAGAGGTCTAGATTACTCTATCTCTATTGTTATTCTTTTGTGTTTTGTTCTTTTTATTAATTTTCATTAATATTAATCTTGTTCGATCAAATTATTTTAGAGATGTACTCACATAGATCTTTTTCCTACTGTTTCCCTAAATTTTCTTCTATTCACATTAAATTTCTGATTGAGGAACTTTGCTCCCATAGACATGCTATATTCTCAACACTTGGCCACAACGACTGGCATAATATCCCAGTTTGCGGTATATTTTTAAAAAATAAAAAAATTGATTTAGCTATCTTTTTCATCAAAATATACTTATTTTTATGTTCACACAACTAGAAAAAGTTAAAACAAATTTTGTCTGAGCTAGAGTAATAGAATTATGTATAATCGATTGGTAAGTGATTTATGATACCTTGCAAATGAATCCAAAATAAGGAAAAATATGGTGTACATGGTCAATAAAAATATATTCACACTTCCAAAATTTAACGCAACAGAACGCACCATATGTTGCAAAGTTAAAGCCCACATACAGAGTATGCAGGCATTGAAGGTCTATTAACAGTAGATGGTGGGAGGCATTACAATTGCATTCTTTGGAACTCGTACATGCTATGGAAGTCTTTGTCATTAACTAATACTAGGTCCGTGGCCGCGCTACGCGCGGCTATATGTGATAACTTTGTTTTTTTTATATTTATTTTAAATAATTCATTTTTTATAAAAATACATATTTTAGTCAAAAATATATAGAAAGATATATTTTTTTATATTTTCAATCTAATTTTACCAATTCATAATTACTGATTATAGACTTTACAAAGGTTAATTACATTTATTAAATTCTTGTTGGTTTAACATTATGAGAAATATATAATCACTATATATATAATATATTAAACTTTAATATATTTTATTAATATGTGCAAAAGTTTAAAACACCTATCATTTACAAATATGATAAATAGTATTGTATAATATTCAATTTAAACTTGCCTAGCAGTTAAATATCTATCTGATTTAATTTCATAATATTTTAACTTAGTTTTCAGAAAACTTTATGCAGTTTAAACAATTATATCATTTCTGGTTTAATATATATATATATATATATATATATATTATAAGTTAAAAATAATTATGAATTGATTTAAAATATTATTATTTCAAAATTAGTTGTTCCTAATATCAACTGTACATTCAAGTTTCTGATTTATGAAAAAAAAATTATTTTCACAGAAATTATTTAAGTTTCTCCAATTTTGATTTCTTATTCTTTCCAGTATATGAGATATTATAGTTAAAATCAAATATTATGTCAATTACGTCAGAACTAAATATAATAATCTTGAATGTTTTACATCAGAAAAATTGAAGATTAACTGCATTTTTATGATTTAATTATTCTTTTATATTCACAAGCATTATTATTTTTATTCAGTTTTATATCTTTTAAGTATTTACCGTATATTAAATACTATAATTAAAATAGAACATAATATTAATAATGATAGAATTAAATATTATAATTGAAAATATATTTTTTTACCTGAGGACTATATGTTATAATTATATTGTACTTTCACTTTTGTAATCTTATTTTTTTTCAATTTGTATTTAAGTTGTTTTGCTCCAATTTAAATATCAATTTGTCATAGTTCTCATTGTTGTTTTTCACTATTTTGTCGTAGATATGATTTTTTAATAATAAATATGTCCAACATGTTTATAAAAATATTTTATATATTAGGAAACAAAAAGTGGGCTGACGTAATATCTTTTTTCTCCTTATGTTGTTAAACTTCAAATATTTTCTGTAATTTCGACCACATTTTAGCCTTTTTGTCATCAGTTGAAGTCTTTGATAAGTTGAATATTAGTTTAGTATATGTGACTAACTAATATATTTGCATGACAGAATAAATCGGTTTAGTTTAACGAAAACAGATATGATTAGAAATCGAGCTCACTTACCAGTAGGTGTATTAGGCTTAAACCCTAAACATCGCAGAACAAAGCCTTCAGACAGATTGCATATAGTGGAGAAAGAAGAAGTTGTTGATTCAGCTTGTGCTCCAGTCATTTCAGAATCGGAAGAAACATGGTACGTAAATTCAGGAGAAAGCAAATGAAGAGGTAAGTCAATTATAGATATGCTTATTTGATGGTTGGAGGCGAGATTATGTGCAAAACGATTTGTACATTAGACGTAAAAACATGTTCTCTCTTCTACTTTTTTCACTGGAAATTATAATAAAACACTAATATTACTTAAATTTTCTCTCTTCTGTAGACAATGAAGAAGAATATTTTTATCTTATAATATATAATTGAGAATATTATAATAATTACAGTTACATTTGTGCAGTCTGTTGCAAAATTGTTTTTTGCAAAGAACCTTTTGGTTGGCAAGATTTTGACATCCACTGAAATTGTCAGTGAACTTGCAACTTCCAAACTGGGCTATGTATATTCTCTAGTCTTCAGATCATGCTAGATCACCATAAGCAAACAACCTGCCCAGTAAGCATTCTTTTACATCCTGTGTCAAATAGCAAAACCAAAGCATTTAGAGTCTCTACATCATAAGTTACACACAAAAAAGCACAAAACAGCTACTTACTTGTCCCTTCATGGATGAATCAGAAATGAGCTGCAGTAGAAATTCACAAATTAATGCTAGAGATTAAGCTAACAGGTAATGTCAACCCCAACACAATTCTCGTCTTGCACACTATTAAAGAAAAAAATGAGTTTTCTTTTATAGAAAAGTTAAGAAAAGTTAAGATCTTGATACTAAAACTGAGCCAGAGAAGGAGATAACCTCTCTGGAAGAAGAGACACCACGAATAAGCCTGCCTAGAGCGTATCTGAGATGCGGTGCACAGTTATCCAACCCATCATTCTTCTGAGCCTCGAGCATCAATCCTCCGTCAACAGATTCCTTATCAGGCAACATCTTGTACTGCTTCTGAATCTCCTGCAGCCTCGTCACCAAGGAGATAGCAGCTGCTTCTCTAACGGAAGCCTCAGGAGAAGCCAAATCCCTAAAATAACGTTTATGTCTGATAAAAACATTCAGCTTTCTTGCCAGTCTCTTCTTATCATTCAGTTATCATATAAATAAAAACATTGCTTTGCATAATAAAAAGGTAAGTACCAAATCAATTCTTTCTCCTTGGTGGAGGACTTAATCCTTTCGCCTCAAACTCATCCACTTGTCTTAACACAAACAACTCTTCCGCCAGAGCAGCTCGTCTGCAATTATAACGTTTCAAGACTTTACTTTTTTGGGTTTGCTCTTCTCGAGGTTATCATCAATGACGCCAGCACGTAAAAATTAGCTAAAGTGAACATACCTTCACGTAAAAATTACCTTGCCGACCTTTTAAATGAACTCGTGGTACACCATGACTGCCACCAAGTGCCCTGAACAATAAACATATGATATTAGTTTTGTCATATTCTTTTATAAACCAAGTATTCAAACAGGCAGAAGAATAGAACGCACTTGTAAACTTGCCACTCAAACGGTGGCCCATGGTTACGTCCTGTGCTGCTTGTATGCTCAAACTTTAAAGCCACCTGGCAGAAGAAGACTCATCAAGACAGCCATACGACCGCAAACGAAGCTGCTATATTTGGAAACACAAATCAACAGACCTCCATAGCTCTCGGGCCAAATATAGCATTAACAGTGACCGAGCCCACCTTTCTACCAACATAAACTTGACCAAAAACTCTTATTAATAGATCCAACAGCAATACTTTCTAGAAGTAAAGAATCCTTGGAATTGTGTTCAAACAAAAAAAAATCCTTGGATTCATATCACCAAACAACAATTGACAAAATTAGAAATTCTTCTTTCACATAATAGTCACGGTCAAAGATAAATTTAGAGCCTTGGGTGATATAGTACCTTGAAATAGTGAAAGAACTCACTTTAACCCCATCGGCAAGAGTACATAACGCCGGTTTGAGCAACTGGAGCGTCAGAGGCTTGTGTTGTTTTCTTCATTGCCAGTTTGTTCTTCTCTCAATTGTCACAGACCACCACTGTATATATAGATTGAATCACACAAAAGCGCACATGTCTACTGAATTTAATCATGGGCAAGTGTCAAACTTGGCGGGCTTCTTTCTTTTCTACAAATACGCGGTATTGCAGTTATGAAGATTCATAACAAATAATAAGTAATAGTCATTAAGTCACGATTCATCCCTCAGTCATCAATATCAACACCGCGCATGTCGACCAAGAACCGTAAACCTGTGAATCAAAGAAAACAAAATAAAAAGACGTTCATTGCCTATAGTAAAGATGCAGGAGATAAAAGATACCAGAACCTTGAGATTAGAGTAGTAGCGTTGCTGGAGCTTCTCTACATCTGTATCCTAGAAGAAACAGAGATAACACAGTCAGAAACTGAACAGTAAAATGAAGAGAGCAGTAAGTAAAATGGAACAATTCACATACACACAAAATGTAATAATTCATTGATATGATTATCAAACTCAACTAAACACAACTTACGACACTGTCCTAAACACAAAGCTCAAACTCAATTATTTTTTTTGGTAATCAAACGGACTCCTCATATGCTTTCCACTTACGCTACTCTTAACACTGCTGTCGTTTTAGCTTTTATAACATCCAAACTTCCCACCTATCGTACGGAAGCACATGTATTTATTAAATTACGATCAATTCAAGAACAGGTATGTGGATAAACATAATATATCATTCAAATAACCATGCCATAATATCAACAAACCATACTAAAACCAGAGAATGCTCTTACTCCTTTCCGGAACCATGATCTAAAAATTTATGATATCAACTTAAACTTATCTCTGACTGCAAATATACTGAATTGACTGCAACTTTTTTTATGGAATAGCTAGAATCACGGTGTAACATCAATGGAAATCTGATGGAGAGCGGAAGCTATGAAACTTCAAGATCAAGGGTTTGATCGAGAAGCTGGTGACGTGTTCTTGAAGGTAACTTCAAAAACGGGATAAAGGGCGCGAATACTCTTCGCAGTGTTCGTTAGAACTCTTAGGATTGCGAATACTCTTCGCAGTGCTTGAGAAAGCTCTTAAAAGAAAACTGAATTCTTATTCAAATCAATCTATCTTACAAAAGCCATAAGAGAGTTCCTTATATAGGACTCTTAAACCTAATAAAAAGGCAAAACACAAATCTTAAGTAAAAAGGAAATAACTAGAAAATGGAAACTTGCTGTTTAAGCTATGATGTTGCTGCATCAGGTCCCCCCGGGTGAGAAGGATTCGCCCACGAATCTGGATC